>NC_056750.1:658001048-658053548 GCF_019279795.1 Protopterus annectens
TGATAATATGCCTTAGTTAACTATTTCTATCACCATCCGAATCATGATATCCATTAAACAGGATAGGTCTAAAATGTCCCATGTTTCTCTTATTAACCACTTCTTGCCTTATTTTATCATATAGTCTGGGTGGATAACCTCTACTACTGAACATAGATCCAAGTAAACTACATTCTACTTGTAAATCATCCTCGAAAGGAACCATCCTTGATGCCCTGACCAATTGGCCTTTCATAACCACCTTCTTTTCATGGAAGGGGTGGCTGCTAGAAAAATGCAAGGAAATATTGGAATATGTGTTTTTCCTATACATGGTTCTAAATCTGTTATGGGCTCTACCTTTTGAGTGTACACATCCAAATAGATGATGGCTTCTGTTTCAAATTGAAAGGTAAAATCCAAGAAGTAAATGAAACATTTAATCTTTTCTATGAAAATTGGAACTGTGGTATCATCGCCTTTCCAAATGAAAAACATGTCGTCCTGGTATCTAGTATACCAGGCAGCATGTTGTTGGAACAAATCATTTTTAAATAAAAATTCATGTTCAACAGTGTCAGCATATTTATGTGGGCACTAAAATAATCATTAGAGATGTTGAATACAACATATTAGGTAAATTCAATTGAGTCAAAGGGCATTGTTTACGCCGCTATATGCCAACAATGCCAATCTTTTATATAGGAAAGACAGGACAGTGCACCAACGCATATACGAACATACGTATCATATAAGTAAAGGTAACACCACAAACACTTTGGCTAGGCACACATTGAAACATCCTACTCACAAATTTTTGTTTGCCATTGTGCACCAGGAACTATATAACAAAAGAGGGCGGCCATGGGCATTAAGGTGAAGAAAAGGAATTGTGGCAAATTAGAACCTTTGCACACACACCCTGGCCTTAATGAATATGCTTCCATTAAATGTATTTTGAAACTTTAACAGATAGGTAGTGTGTGTGTGTGTGTGTGTGTGTGGTTAACACAAAATATAGCCCCAGGTATTTCATTTAATAAATTATGCCACAAATATATATATATATATATATATATATATATATTTTTTTTTTCTACTTAATACGTTTATTTTATATTAATTCAAGTCGCTAATTTAGTGTCTAGTTATTTAGTAATAAAATCATGAATTATACATGGAAATACAAAGTAAATAGTTTTCCATAGGGGGAAAGGAATCAAGTTGTTTAATTATTCAATTAGCCTTATATAATTGTTTTGTTTTATTTATTAATTGTATAAGTATATAAGTCATTGATTGCTTGTGTAACTGTCTGAGGAAGTTTGGATACTAGTCCCTACGAAAGCACTTACAGAATAAAGTTTTGGAAAAGACCATCTGCAAGTTTCGCTGTCTTTTTTTGTTTTCACGAGTACCAGTTGGTTGTATCATTTTGAAGCGGACATTGAGACACACTTCTATACTGATTATGTAGCCTCTGTTACAGGAGATGAGATATTATTGCTTTGTTGATCATCTTCTTTAGGCTGTTCCCGTTAGGGGTCACCACAGCGGATCACCTGTTTTCATTTCTTCCTGTCCTCAGCATCTTGCTCAGTCACACCAACCACCTGCATGTCCTCTCTTACCACATCCATAAACCTTATCTTAGGCCTTCCTCTTTTCCTGTTACCTGGTAGCTTCATCCTTAGCATCTTTTCCAAATATATTCAGCATCCCTCCTCAGCACATGTCCAAACCAAAGTAATCTTGCCTCTCTGGCTTTGTCTCAAAACCTTCCAACTTGGGCTGACCCTCTAATATACTTATTCCTAATCCTGTCCACCGTCGTCACACCCAGTGCAAATCTTAACATCTTTAACTCTGCCACATACAGCTCAAACTCATGCCTTTCTGTCAGTGCCACTGTCTCCAACCCATATAACATAGCTGGTCTCACTACCCTCTTGTAGACCTTCCCTTTCACTCTTACAGGTACCCGTCTGTCACAAATCACTCCTGACACTTCTCCACCCACTGCATCCTGCCTGTACTTTCTTCACCTCTCTTCCACACTCATGCACCTTCACCACCTCTACTCCTTGCATCCTCACCATTACTCTATCCTCCCTCTCATTCACACACACATTCTTAGTCCTGCTGACCTTCATTGCTCTTCTCTCTAGAGCATATCTCCATCTCTCCAGGGTCTCCTCCACCTGGTCCCTACTCTCACTACAGATCGCAATGTCATCTGCAATCATAGTCCACAGGGACTCCTGTCTGATCTTGTCTGTCAACCTGTCCATCACCATTGCAAATAAGAAAGGGCTCAGAGCTGATCCTTGATGTAACCCCACCTCCACCTTACATGCATCCGTCACTCCCACAGCAGACCTCACCGCTGTCACACTACCCTCATACATATCCTGTACCACTCTTACATACTTCTCTGACACTCGTGACTATCTCATACAATACCACAACTCCTCTCTAGGCACCCTGTCATATGCTTTCTCTAAGTCTACAAAAACACAACGCAACTCCTGACATTCTCTGTACTTCATCAACACTCGTGGAGCAAACATCGCATCTGTAGTGCTCTTTACTGGCATGAAACCATACTGCTAATCACTAATCATCACGTCCCTTCTTAACCTAGCTTCCACTACTCTTTCCCATAACTTCATGCTGTGAATGATCAATTTAATCCCTCTGTAGTTACTACAGCTTTGCACATCACCCTTATTCTTAAAAATCGGTACCAAAACACTTTCTCCATTCCTCAGGCATCCTCTCACATTCCAAGATTTCATTAAACAATCTGGTTAAAAACTCCACTGCCATTTCACCTAAACACCTCCATGCTTCCACAGGTATGTCATCTGGGCCAACAGCCTTTCCATTCTTCATCCTCTTCATAGTTATCCTTACTTCCTCCTTGCTAATCCTTTGTACTTCATGATTCACTATGCCTACATCATCCAACCTTCTCTCCCTCTCATTCTCTTCATTCATCAACCGCTCAAAGCACTCTTTCCATCTCAACACACTCTCCTCACTTATGAGTAGGTTTCCCTCATTATCCGTCATCACCTTTACCTGCTGCACATCTTTCCTAGTTTGGTCCCTCTGTCAAGCCAATAGGTACAGGTCCTTTTCTCCCCTAGTGTCCAACCTTTCATACAACTCTTCATATGCCTTCGCTTAGCCTTTGCCATGCACCTGATCTCCTTATACTTCTGTCTACTTTCTTCATCTCTCTGACAATCTCAAGTCTTTGCCAACCTCTTTCTCTGTATACTCTCCTGTACTTCCTCATTCCACCAACATGTCTCCTCATCGTCCTTCCTCTGTCCAGATGTCATACCAAGCACCTTTCTAGCCGTCTCCCTTACTAGCTCTGCTGTAGTTACCCATTCTGCTTTGCTGATCAATTATGAGAAATATTATATTAATCATATTTCTGTGAATATCTCCATATAGGAGCACACAGTAATTGTTAAGGTATCATTTTAAAGCAGACATTCATACACATTAAATACAAATTGTATGGGTCTACATGGTACATTGACCAAGATATTGTGCTTTGCTTTTCCGGAAAGGTAATAAATATGCACAATATCAACATTCCTTATCAAATATTTAACAACTGATAGGCACTATCAACATTTACACTGTTGGAAAGGTCGTGGTAGACGAGTGCCAGTTTTCCTCCCAAGGGGGCTGCCAGGAGAGATTTGTTTGGCAGCTGTAGTGGGAAGTCATTGGAGCTGCTTTTTGTATGGTTGGGGCCCGTCTTCCCCTTCTTTCTGGCCTGATGCAACCCACTGTCGAGGCCTGTAAGGACCTTGTGTTTGACCTCTACCTCTTGAACGTCTGTACCTTCCCCTTTGAGGTCTGTCTGTAATTGGAAAGGACCAATTCTTAGTTGACCAGTTTCTGCTAAATCTAGGAGGCTGAACCTGTAAGAAATCCTTCACCATTTGCATAGATTTTGCCTTATCCTACATTTTCTTTAATACTTCTTCTGCCTTAACTCCAAACACTACATCCTGCTGCAAAGGTGCATCCAATAATTTTGCTTTAACATGATATGGTAACGTATGTTCTTTTAACCAAGCATGTCTTCTAATGACAGAGCCTGTAACTGCTGGTCTGCAGGAGGCCTCTAGAGAATCAAAACCACATTGCAAAGTATACCTTCCCACTTGTTCAGCTGCATGCAATAAATCCTGCATTTCTTTAAAATTAGGAGGATCGGATTCTGGAAGCATTTTTTGTTTTAACTGAGACAGTAAAAATTGCTGATATTTTAGCATGTGAAACTGGCAATTTAAGACTCTCATTGCTAAAGTTGCAGACGTATATACTTTCTTTCCCCATCTGTCTAATGCTCTGGAATCTCTGTCAGCGGGAACTGGATTTCTTGGCTGATGAGGCCTTCACTCCTTTGGGTCCCTGAGAAATACTTTCAGGGTCAGCTGCAGGGCTTTTATACAGAAATTTGAGAGAGTCAGGGACTCTGTAGTATTTGTCAGGTTTAACAGGGGCTGGAGGTAAGGAATCAGGATTTAAGCTGGATTCAGTATACACATCATCCACAATATCTAACACTGGCGGAATAGCAAGGGGTCTGTGTTGAGGTAATAAAAGGAAGTCTGAGCCTTTTCTTGGATTCTGAGTAATCCTGGCCTTCCCAGTGGAAATGCCCCCTCATGGTATGTAGGTTTCCCCGAAGGAGTAGTCCTCAGGCGGTGAGGCTGATGGAATTGATTCCTCAGCATCAGAATCCTCATAAGGGGGGTATAGAATATCCTAGGTCTGAGGAAGAATCAGAAGAGATGGACATCTGGTCGGATGAGTCAGTCTGCATCCTGTCTAGGCCTTTTATCAGGAGGTGGATGGGAACCCTGATCAGAGTGATTAGGTCTTCGGCCATTTTGAGCATTTGTTTCTTAGGCATGGAGGCCTGTCCTGGAGAATGCTGAATTTGTTTCTTTGATTTTAAAGGAGGCTTAGACTTAGCTGAGGGTTTAATGCTCAAATGAGTAGGTCTGAAGAGGGAAAGTGTCAAATACTTGGAACTGGGACACAGTGCTCTGCAGTGGTAAAAGTGAAAACTCATTTGGGGACCTGGAGTGAAACAGTCTAATCCCAGGTTTGGAGTCTATTCCCAGTGTATTCAAGAGAAATTGTGTGTTTCTATCCTTGTTTTCAGTGATGCTCCCTTAACGGAGACAGTGGTGAGGATTGAGGCTTAGTTACTGCCCCAGGTTTAAGTGGGGTCGTCACAGACATATACATATTCTTCAAGCACATACAAAGCAATTTGTTTTCTAACAGAATATTGCAGTACTAAATGGCTGGTACAACTAAAACAATTAGTAAACTACAAGGCATGCCATTGGTAACATCTACATTCTGCAGCTGTTGGCTTAAGGTAAGACTTTAAAGTGGTAATTTAGTAAAAGATATGAAAGGAGGGAAAATTCTGCTGAGGCATTGGGGCCAGTGCTGATGAAAGCATTCCCAACAGTAGTGATAATTTCATCAGGAAAGTCGAGCAAGTATTGAGTGCAGGTCAGAGTTGAATTAGGTTAAAGAAACGTAACACAAAAGCATAAAGCAGTGACAATGATAAAAGTACAAAATAACCATTGCCGGCTTTAGGCACCAGCGTTCGCTGGGGGCCCCCTGTTCCCAGGGGACCACAATAACAGCAAGTTGTTTTATTTTATTTTGATTTTTTTAAATGTTTGTCAAATAAATAAAAGCTAGTACAGCAATCTTGTGTACTTAAACTAGGTAGGCAATAATAACTCTTTACATCTCCTTTACAATTCAAATATATCTCTGGTTTTGGTCACAGTGTTTTGTCAAGTTAGACTTCGCAATTTCATCAAATATTTTACTGCTGATATAGTGCCCTTGACTTGGTTAAATCATGGTGATAGGCATTCCCTCCTCTATAACCAAAACTGTAGCCAGCTTTAGCTACCTGCAGTACCAGTACCTGTGGCTGCAAGGGGCCCCTCAATCAACTGTTATGAGCCACAGAAAAGTTGCCGATTGCTGGGGGAAAATGAGGAGAAAAAAAGATTTTCTGATCACATGCTGTTTACAAAAAAGTGTTCTGCTATGACCATGTTATAAGGCTGATAATGAATGACCATGAACAAGGTAAACACTGGAGGTCAGCAGCTCAGAGTGACCAATCTCTGTACTTATCTTGGATTTTAAGATGTGATGGACCTGATTTTCAGGGATGGTTCTCTCTTTCGGGGAGAGTTGTAAATACTGAGAGAACACTACATTCTATAACTCTCAACATCTTTGTTCAAGAATTCTGTGCAAAGTCAAAAATAATAGCAGAATAAAGGCTCAAAATTAGGTACACTTTTTAAATATTACTGTAATTCACTTAAGTCAACAGAATAACAAATTTTGCATCAACATGTTTTTTCTGGACAATAAAAATTATGAAACTGATGTCTGGATTTATTAACAGTCTGTAATCCTGAATGATTTATCAGCAAATCAGACTTTTCATACTGGCTAGAGCAAAATTATGAGGAAACATCAGGAACATTCGCTGAAATTTAGGGCAGCGGCAGGTATGCATTACTATTCACTGAGGTAAATAAAAGTGCCTTACTCCTGCTGCTGTTTGATGACTGGTAAATGGTCACTGACCTGGTGTGATAATTCTGGTGTTGAAAAATGTATTGCTATTTGCTGAAATCAGTGTAAAGCTAGTTTCGCTATGGCTTTTGCACGTGAGTGTGTGTGTTGTAGTACGAGTAACAAGCTGGCAAAATTTTATTCCAGCACAAACATTAACATTGCAATTATGCTTGTGTGCGCACGTGCATGCTTGTGTATGTTAGGGGGAATGCGGTTGCACTGCGTGTAATAGCAACAATTTGTTTGTCCATGTTTTCTTTCACTTACCATCACAAACTTAGATATAACACATGGGAAGATTGCTATCTTTGGTAGTTTGTCTGGAGAAGGATGTGCATGAACAGCAGATAGATTCAGTGCAAACTTCACCCCCCTCTTATCCCCTAAAGGGCCCATCACAATACCGAAAGATTGCCAAATTCCGGTAATGGCCACACAGGTAAAAAAACGCACTCCCCAAAGCTAAGAATACAGCATCCATGGGACCAGACGATGTCCCAAACTGTGTACTACATGAACTACAAAATGAACTGGCATCTCACCTAAGTGTCATGTTTAATCATAGCCTCACCTCAGGCTTTGTGCCCACTGAGTGGTGCACAGCTACAGTTATCCCACTCCACAAGGGGGAATCCACCTTGGATCCCGGGAACTACTGCCCCAGTCTGACTAGCCTGATCTGCAAGGCCATGGAACGTATCATGGAACTTATAAACAGACACTGGCAACCTTCAAACACAGGACCCCATGCAGTTTGGGTTCGTGAAGTGACAATCCCTTCTCCTGAACCTGACTGACTTCTTTGAATCAGTCTCCAGAGCCGTGGACAAGGGTAAAGTGGTCCACACAGCCTATCTGGACCTCGCCAAGGCCTTCAACACCATCCCCCACTCTGGAATTAAATAAACTTACTAAGCTGGGCATCAACTCCTACGTCACTCGATGGATTGTCAACTGGCTTACTGACAGAACCCACACTGTAAAAGTAGTCGACTCCAAATCCAGCTCCAGACAAGTGGAGTACCACAGGGTTCAGTCCTGGGACAGCTCTTGTTTGGCATCTACTTCTCTCAAGTACAGGCCAACACTAAGGGACTCTGGCTAACAAAGTTCGCAGATGACTGCAAACTGGGAGCCATTATTGAATCCCCAAATGATGTGGATATTCTACTAAAGGGCCTTACAGAAACAGATGCTTGGTGCCAGAACCATGGGCTCAAGCTCAATGCTAAGAAATATATAGTATTGGGGAAAAAACATGTACCCGTGAATTACCACATAGGTGGCAGTACACTAAACACCGAAAATGTTATGAGAGACTTAGGGACACAGGTGGATAGTGGTCTCACCTTCGATAACCACATCGCCACAACACTCAGGAAATCCTATATGGCACACCTCATTACTAAGAGCTTTTCATCCAGAAAAAAGGAGGTCATTGTCCCACTGTACTCATCCCTCATTAGACCCATTATAGAATACAACACCCCGTTTGGTATGTACCTCTCAAGACATCTGCAACAACTGGAAAGGCCGCAAAAATACTTCACTAAAAGAATCACAGGCCTAAAGCAAATCCCCTATGCTGTCCATCTAAAAAAAACTCCACCTACACTCTGTTGCATATTGTCTACTCAGAGACTATCTCTGCTTAACATACAAGGCCATGTCAAACCCAGAGCTGCTGGACATGCTACACTTAAAGAAATCCCAATCCCTCAGAGAAACACTCTCCAGGAATCTAAACCTTGTCATTACAATGAACAAAACACGCTGGAGGGATAGGTTCCTGACCCAGAGACTCCCCAGACTGTGGAATAGACTGCCCATACATGTCAAGCAGAGCGCCTCTTTGGCCCTCTTCAAAAGGGACCTTGATGATTGGATGGGAGATAGGAAATTCACCCCGTGGATCACGTCAGTCGCCCTGCTAGACAGGGTCCAAGGAAGTAAATGCTGTGGGAAGAAATAGCCAGGGAACTGTTATGGCTAGGCTTGTATAGGCCCTAGGGCTAATAGCCTAGTACCAACCTATGAACCTAATTGTTCTTTGCCACAGTGGTGCAGTGATTAGCATTGCCATTTCACAGTGCTGTGCTCTGGTTGAGTTCTTGACTGTAGCTTTTTACTGTGTAGAGTATGCATGCCCTCCATGTCTGTGTATGCATTTGTCCATGTACTCTGGCTAACCCCAGCACCTCAAAAACATGCAAGTGAAATGGAATTCCTCCAGTTTCTGTGAAGGCAAATGTGCAGTGTGTGAGTGTGAGCATGTCTTCAAAAAATATCATTGATTTTATTTGTGCAAGCACAATAATGACAGGCAGATAAATAACTCTTCTGGGTAGCACTAAAAAAAAAAACAATGTGGTCAACAAGTAAGGGGTTTAAGCAGTATTCCAGTCCTGCAAGCAAAGCTGTTCTAATACATCATTGTTGTAACTAAATGCCAGTCACTGTACATGTCCCTCTGAGATGGGCCAACTTGGTGCTGTACACAGTCCTGTCATAATGAGAGAGCATTGTATCTACAGTTCAGTCTATGCATACTGCTCCTAAAGCATTGCAGCATGAGCTAAAAGGTTGCTTTGGAGGGGTGGCAGTAAGATTGATAACTGGTCTGGAAGTTTCCAGGGGGCCCCAACTTGACAACTTGCTGGGGGCCCCCAAAATGCTAACAGCCCTAAAAATAACAGCATGGAAATGGAGAAAATGTGTGTCAGAGTAGTACAGTGATGTTCAGAGGAAGAATGCAGTGCAAAATGAAAATTCTGATCTCACTGTTGTCTGTGACTACTGGCGACAGAAGAGTTCATAACAGTGCATTACAGCAAACGCAGGCACATATGAAATGTACGTAATTAACACAAGCATAAATCCAATCAACTTTGCAAGCATCAACAGTTGGCCTTAACAGAAAGGACGGTATGAATAGACTTTCTCATAACAAATGTAAACTTTACACAAAGTAAAGCTTTAAAAATGGTTAAAACGTCTGCTAGAGAATGTGTAGGAGACTAGGTGCTAGCATACTACTTCAACAATATTAGTTCAGTCAGGATGCTTGTCGCTTCTGTTAGCGATCATGCAACTATTGCAGTTTGAACTCTGAAAAAAGATGCTCTTATTTGAAGATATCAGAGTCAGAGAAGCTCAAGAAACCTACACTAGAATACCATTAACCAGTTTACTCCTAGCATAAGACTTGCAGATAAAGCCAACAATGCACATCCCAGCAATGGCAGAAGGAAATGCCTTTATACCAAAATCAGAGCAACAGCCAAAAGCAGATGATGTAGATACACAAGTCAATCAAGGACAGACCAAGCAAATGCCCCAAACTACGTACACATTACAACCACTAGAGCTTGGTGTACTGCCTGTATCCAATGTGCGGTGCTGTGTTGATTTGTGCTGGACATTGCACAAATTGTCAACTAGGTGTATATGCCATATACCACCTATCAACATGGCTAGCAGCATTCAGAGGCATGTCCTGTTTTCTACACTGTTTCAAGTCTGCTGGTATCCATTATGCTTCTCAGGATCTTGGGAAGCTTTTGTTTTCAGCACTAGAACACCTTGACCCCTTTTCCCTGCAGTTGGCCAACAGTCTGTTGGTGGCTTGCCCAGTGACCTGCTGTCAGAATCCCATCTGGCTGAGAACTACACGCCACCTCCTGTGGTAGACATCTCAATTGCATTCTTGACAGTAACTGAATGATTCATAAACATACATAACATTGGTTGTCTGTAAAACAAAGTCCTCTAAACTGGAAGGGACAGAGAATGGATTAGGTATTACCTGACAGTATTCAGTCTCCTACTGCCAATACAGACATTTTAGCAATGTATGCAAAAACCCTATAAATGTTCTCTACAACTGGTAGAATTTCAAATGAGTTTCAGCTCATCATTTTCACTGTTCTACAAAAAAAAAAAGGACACCCTAATCACATTGCCAAAAGGACACTACGTCCAAGGTCACTGTGTAAAAGCAAAGATTTAATTTTTTTTTCAACTTTTCCACACAGTTCTATATAAAGAAGGGGGGGTGCTGGTGAGCATAACTCCTCCCATCCCCCACACCCATGGGATTCAGGGAAGTAAATTCACAGCAATTTTTTTTAATATTTTTTTCATCAAGTTGAAGTTTAGAATGGTTCACTTCATCCACTTGGAACTTCAACTACTCAAATCTTGATGAAACATAGGGGAAGTATATAAAAAAGTGCTACTCTGTCATGAAGAGCCAAAGCTGAAGCACACCTAAAATATTACAGAGCACAAAACTACCTTGATGCTGGTAGAAACACTACCTCAAACCCTTCCCCAAATAAGAATAAATCATTCAGGACCATTTTGAAAGTGTGTCAAATATCACATTACATACACGTGCATAAACACATGCACACTTAGTACTTAGCACAACCATTCCTAATTGCTTTAAAAAAGATGTATTCATGGTGAACAGACTTGCTTCCAAAACGAAAACCTGTGGTTCAAGCACTGCTAGATGGCTTAACACCAAAATTCACAAAATTAGCCTTATACTCATGCACCATCCATCTGGCTATCCTGGTAAACAGATGCAAAACGCCTTTTACCTGCCTAGTAGAAGGAAATGCATGTCATATCCATCGAGAAGAGAACTGACCTCCAGCAATTACAGGTGCACTGGCATCTTACACTCGGCAGCCAGTCTTCCATCATAGTGTCTTAGCAGTTGACAGGTTATATTGACTCTCTCAATATTCAAAGCACAAAAAATAATGGTTTTGTAAGACCTTTCAACCCAGTATTGCAATGTTAACAGTAGCCAAGTAAATTTGGGATGAACTATATAATGCAATTTTTTTTTTTTTTTTTTTTTTTTAAATCCGCCCTGTTTCAGGTTCCGAGGGTCACAATATCATCAGTCTCAAAACACTTCTTACAGAGGTCAACTATCATTGGATTAAGTTGCATCATTTATCCTTCATTAGCTTACCAAACTCATTGGGGGGTTCTTGCAGTTGCCTAGTATGTGCTGATAATACAATCCTGACATGTTCAACTGAAAACATTATTTCAAAAAAAGCTCTGAGCAGGTTTCTATATTCTAGAAAGATTGTACGAGGAGTCTTGCTTCCCTCCAAGTGCCAACAATAGTAACTTTGCTTTGCTGTACCAATCATAATACCTCCTCTTCCAATCTATAAAGTACTGGTGGAAGCATTCTAACTAAAACCATACTAAAGTACATGCGAGTGATACTTTTGCCATTTTTCATTGATTAAATTGCCTCAACTGTTAGTCAATGCAATCAGTTCCAGAAGTATCACATCTCCTCTATACCAATGACTTCTTTTCTCTGTTGTAAACTCTGTACTGGTCCAGTCTCTGCTATCATGGCAGAACTGGAAGTATAATGTACTAAAATGTATTTGTACCTCATCACCTAGAAGTCACCGTGGTGACATACTTGCATTCATAAACTTGTCATCACTTTGGAAAAAACTTCACATCTATTGAACCTGTTTCTACAGCCTAAACATTCATTCCTCCTCAGCATTCTACAGAGATGCACATATACAAATCTTAGGTCAGCAGGAAATGTCCTCATAAAGGTCACCAGAAGTGCCGATACAATAGTGACTCAGTATTAGATCACATGTAGAACTTACTTCCTACAGTAAAAAGTACATCTTCAAAAACAAAAAAAAGTTCCCACATCACTGAGGAATTAAAACGTGACTACAAATAAGGTACCAATGCTTTATTTTGCCTTTTAATTTTAATGTATTAAATATGGTCAGTCAAATTATATCTCAAGGATTTGTCGAAAACAACCATACAAGCTCTATCAAGCATCTAAACAATGACTTATTCCTGCCGAGTACATGTACACCAACAGACACTTTTTCATGCATGCTTATCGGCTGTTTCACTGTGTTTATCAACAAATATTCAGACTTCATGAAGGTACAGATAATTATGTAGTACATATAATGTTGAGTTTATCAGTGTATTCTTTTTTGGGAGAATCTTTCTCCGAGAGCCTATTTGAAAATGGGCTTCAAGCAAATAAGTGAAGTTTGGTCACAGCACAATTTTCGTCTTGGAAATTTAAGAATTTACATATTACAGTTCTTTGTTGTGGTTTGTAGGATTAATATGAAATGTGTGAAGCAACTTTAAATGTGTGGCCACTGTGTATGGAGCAAAGGTTAACTACAAAACATGGCCATCCACTTTTTTCACAATCAAATATTTATGTACACAAGTGGCTATAACTGCCTAGTGGTGATGGTAAGGGAGGTGGGTTGTCTGAACCTCGTGTGATATTCTTAGCATAAATCTTTCAAAAAAATAATGCATAAACATACATCACAGAACAACCAGACCTTCAACGCTTCTGGTGGCCTGGCAACCCCCAAATTCCAAGGCTAAAAAAGTAGATTTTTACACAGGTGTAGTAGTGGCTACTGTCCTGAATCCCACCCAATATGAAACCAGTTATCCTCAGAGATGTGCACAGATCATAGTCTCCATTCACCACACAATCTACAAGGTCTTCATTTCCTTAATTATCCAACCAATCAGAGCTGTACACAGGTCACTGTAGCTTGTGCTGGGCTAAGGATAATGTGATCATTATTTCTTTAACTTTCCTCAAACTTCAGACATGTGCCCAGAGAGTCACTACAGCTTGTATAAGAACAGTGTATTGCCTAGGTGTTACAAGTTGGAAAGATTATGGTGAGTTATTTTTTTAAGCTTTCCTCATAATCAAACATCAGATGTGTATACAGGTGGATATATTTTGTGGGAGTGTAAGGAAGCATGCCATTTATATGTCTACCAGCAACAGACAAACGTAGGTTATGTTTTATTTGTATTTTTCAGTTTTGTTTCAGTATAACAGAGTAGCAACATAATACAGTAACAGTGGCTGCCTTTTGGGGGTAGTGGTGTACATGCACAACAGCATTAACTTAAAATATTTGCGTGTGACCATTTGTGCCCTCATTGTCATCCCAATCCAACAGCAGAAGGGGATATGCAAAAGGTGACACTTTTTGAGGGGTGTAAAAAGGCCAGGTACTATACCCAAATATGATTTAGGTATCCTTGCAAACATTTTTCTTCTGAGCTTATTGTGAACTGCTATTTTAAGTTTCAAGCATTAAGCTGTGTACAAAATGCATTTCTTTCTTAAAATAAGAAATGTGTTTCCTTATGATTTTTATTCTGGCCATCATTGGATGAGAAGATTGGGGAAAAAAAAGCATTTTACACCATCTAGATGGCCTATGGCTTACCATGGTCTAGCAGTCCCCAGACCCTCCAAGTGCAACTTTGGTCAGTTGGGGTCTAAAAGGCTGGAAGAAAAAAAAGCAGACTTGAACAGAACACGGATTCTCTTTCTTTAATCATGATTGGTCAGGACTCGGGATAGAAAAGTTGTTTAAAAACACTGAAATGCACCTCAGAGCATCTACAGCTACCATGAATTCCGGGGGCCTACTTGCCCTTACAACTCTGGCTCAATTCACGTTTCCTACACACTTATTACAGTGCCATCCTGCTCTGTTAGGATAGGTTGAACTGATGCAGGGAAAAGCAAAGTTTAATAATAAAACTGGATCTCATTACTTATGGATTTTTTCAGCCCATCATTGAATGAAGTTACTAAAAAATAAAAACCCTGAAATGCACCTCAGAGCATCTAGGACCCCATGACAATGTAGCTACTTCCTCCACAGCTGGGATGTCTCGAATGAATGAGTGAATGGAAGAATGCAGGAAAAAATGAATGAGTAACAAACTGTGGAAAAAGAAACTAGTAATATTGGGAGACAGTGGGGGGACACCATGGAAACCTTTGATTATGGTTCCAGTTTAGCTAAGACCAGCTCTGGCAGGTTTTACACAGGAGAATTACCAGTTAGCTTATTCATAAACACAGAATCGAACACCATTTCAGTAACATAACTTTTATTCCCCATTAAAACATTACTTAAAGCTGCATTATATGCTATGAATATGAAAGAATAGCTAGGTATAGGCTTGAAATCTTTTCCTGCTATCTTACAAATGTGGCAAAGTACTTTTAAACTTTTTAAAACAGTCACATCTAAATGACTAATAGAATATCTATTTGTACAGAACTACAGCACACTTGCATACTTTTCACACATTTTTAACATAGCTTTCTTATCAAAACACCTCACATAAGACCAACATAAATACTGAAATCTTGTCTAAAAATATTTCAGCTGATCCTTAACCTCTAAGGCAGGGTTTAAGAACTCGTATCAATAGTCCTTGAGGCAGGGTATGGAAAGACCAACTCAGAAATGTGATAAATTAAACATTTCACTTCTCTTGGTTTTCAAAAAAAAAACAACTCAGATTCATCAGACTACACAGCCTTCAGTTTTTGCACATCAGTCAATTTGCTTGCTGCACTAGCACGTCTACTGCCAAAAAGTAAATCCTTATCTGGCAGACTTCAAGGGAGTAAGATTTTATTTGGAAGCCAAGTAGGACAAGGTAAACAGTGATGGTGCATTTTCTTATTAGAAATCTTTATGAAGCACACAAAGACCTAAATATCACACCCTGAAAGTACCTGGAATTTCTCCCAAATGGATAATATTCCACCTCCGACAGTACCATGCCATGAGCCTACCACGCTAAACTTCTGCAGATGGACAGAATGCACAATCTTTCTTTTCATGCAGTGGTCAACACAGGCCCTACATCGTCCCTATTGCCTTCTCTCAAGTACCATTTGTTCTTGTAAGTGCAACCAAATATGATACAAATATTGCTTTTGTCCCACTTTGTCCAGAGAACAAGAAAAGGATGATGGTGGTGGACACAAACAACTGGACAACATATACTATTAAAAAAAAAAGCAAACTCTCACAAGAAAAAAAAAAAAAAGAATGGAGGTGGAAAAGATGGTTCTTCGAAGTACAGTTCTCTCATATAGAGGCACAATATAGTTAACTGGTCTCTGAATGCTGGCCAGCACATAATACTTGCTATTGTGAATACCCTTAAATGAACCTGCTGCTAACCTCTTGATATTGTTTTCAACAAGATTCGTGTAATTTTGCCAAAAGCCAGATCTTCAAAAATCATGGGAATCAAAAATAAACGACTAACTTGGTTTTAATTTGGCTCGTCTTTTTATGACTGGAGAGGGAAAGCGTCATCTCCTCACATACAGGATTACCTGGACTTCAACTGTGGGGTCCCTGGATTTTTCAATAAGGGTACTTACCCTCACCCCAATCTATTTTTTTCAACTGAAGCTACAGATAAGTAATATTCAAATAATCATGTGCAACTAGCATGCTCCCAATAAAATCTTTTCTTGGCGTACTGTATATTTAAAAAAAAAAAAAAAAAAAGCCCACTGCCAAATTCAAAATGCAAACTTCTCAATCCATACTCCAAAGCCTAATCTTCCAACAGCAGATGAAGGATCCATATAAAGGCACCAAATACTACCTGGTCCCTCGTTTACTGCTAGAAGGGCCAGTGCGTCTTTCGGCTTATCCCGGTTATGGGTCGCCACAGCAGAACTCCGGTCCGCTAATGTTTGGTAGTGGATTTTTACGTGCAGAGTTACCAGCCCTGATGCACAACCTTCAACAAAGGCACACCCATTCATGCATGCCTCCACACAGAAGATGGTGTAGCTGAGAATCGAACGGGACCACGTCTTGCTGTGAGGCGACAACGCTACCGCAGCACCACTACCGCTAGAAGGGCCAGTCATCATTAAAAATTAATTTTCAGGGAAAAACAAGAAAAATAGCTACACATGAAGAAGAATCACCACAACCTGTGATGGTCAGGATGAAAAAAGAAAAATTAAATTTTCTACTCTAGCCAAATATTTCTAAATGTACTTATTACCACAGTTGACTCAGAGAGAACAAATATTACTAAGGTTAACCTAGCAACCCCTAGTGATAGGAGGGCTATAATAAGAGGGTGGAATTAGTGTCCAAGGAATGTTTTGGTGCTCAGAGCTGGAGCGGGGCAGTATCTGTACTGCCAGGCTCCCCCAGATGACTGGTGGGAATTTGTTTGTTAGGCTAATGTTTTCAGATATAAATGAAAGCATTTTAAAAAGAAACAGGTCCAAGTAGAAAGACATGGAAGCATTCTCATACAGCCACTACCTAATGTTACTCAATGTCAGCGCACAGTGTAGTAATAGGTAAATTGACTTGCCCAACATGTTACACATAGCCATTAGCAGCGCCCCTCCCCCAAATATTCTTAGTTGAAGAAACAGCGCAATAGTGACAGCAAGCCAATGAACTGAGGCACGAATTGTAGTGCATCTCTCTGCTGGTAGAAAACAGATGCAGCATGGGGAAGAGATCAGGGGCAGTCTAGGTTTCCCATGGGGGGAGGACGTCAAGTACAAATTACATCATTAGAAAACAGAATAAAGTATTCAACAGCAAGCCCAGAACAGATGGTTAAAACGTAAATCACCTTTTCTCAAATGCACAAGGAAATGGTCTAATTGTAATAAGTTCATATTATCCCCAGCATAGTGTCTCTATCAGAGCTGTCATTAAAATAAATTTTGAAAGCTTGCCAAAAACTTAATGTTTTTCTTAGCCTGACCCAGAAACCATACAGTATATAGCAGAAAAACAATCTTATCCCAGTCATAGGTCCTGCCACTTAATACTGTGCAATTTACAAGTTACACTGCACTGTGCAGGGAGTTCAGTATTAAGACACTATCACATGAACATATACCAGACAGCCTACTGTCCATTCTTGCACATAAGGACATTTTTGAGGGGGTGCAAATCTTAGTGGCAGACACAACATGCAAGTTATACTCTATGAAACTAATAATGAGCCTGGTATAAAAAGGCACAAAATCAATTTAAAAGCCTGTGCCCACATCCTACATAAAACTACTCAAACCACGCTCTACATCAGCTGATGACCTTTTAAGACAGTACCTGAAAATAGCAGTCAACAGTACTGCCTATCCTGTCTCAACCCTCACAAATAGATCAAACCCAGGAATTCTAAGTTATTTCTCTCTGGAAAAAGTTGCACATGATCCCTCTGCACAAAGGAGAAAATTCAACAGACATTAACAACTTTGGACCTATAGTAATCACCCCCCTCTCCAAAAACACTTAACATATTAAAAAAATTGCTAAACTATCTTTCTGCAGGAAGACCTCCTATCCCCCACACAATTAGGCTTCCATCCTTCCCATAATACTAACACACCATTTCTAACCTATACAGATACTGTCAAAGCTTGAGATAATGGCAAACTTGTCTCTTTCCTCCTTATTTCTAGACTTGAATATTTGTATTAATAAATACTAGTGAAACTAATGAATATCTAAGTATGTGAATCCACTTTAGTTATGGTTATTGCTTTAAATCCCAGTGCTTAAATAGATATTAGAATAAGCAATTTAACAACGTTTACCTTGTTTTAGGAATCATCCATATATTTTTTGGTTACATATTTGTCAGCATAAATCAGTATTAGATAAAAAAAAAAAAGCCGTTATAAAAGGTGACAAGCCGTTTTAAGGTTTTTTTTTTGGGATGGAGAAGTCATTTTTCTTTTAGTTTCTTCTTACTTTCACTTATTTTCCAACTATTTCCTTCTGCCTGTCTTTTCACTGTGGTTTTATTCCATTCCATATCCTCTACTTGGTCAATTACCTTTTTGTCTTTAAAAAAAAGTTAGGGCATTGCCCAAGTCATCGAAGATTTTGATGTCATTCAAAATAAATACCTTCAGTCTGGCTGGAAACAGGCGAACTTTGATTTGTTTCTTTTTTAGTTCTTTAATCAAAGGAAGAAAGGTTTTCCTTTTAGCCATCACTGTAGATCAATAATCATCAAATCTTATTGTTTTGTTCTCTATTTTGATGGGAGATTTTGACCGTGCTATTTTTAAAATTAGTTCCTTGTCCTGTGTGGAAAAAATTTTACAATAGTTGATCTTGGTGTGGAATTAGTTTTAGTTGCTGATGGTGTACTGTGATCTATGGGCTCTTTCGCATCCATAAGACATTGCTTCTGGCAAATCAAGAGTTTTAGACAACCAATAGGTGAGAAAAGGAAAAGTTGTGTTTCCATTTTCTATGTTCCTCTAGCAAGCCAAAAATGTGGACGTTGTTCCTCGTGGACCTGTTTTCTAAATAGTCTATTTTTTCCAGAAAGGAAGTGTTTGGTCTCGGAAGGAAACTTGTGTTGTGTTCTTCCTCTGCTGGTCTCCCTTCTATATCATTTAGAGAGTTTCCATTCTTAGTATTTGTGCTTTCTGTTAAGCGATTCCTGTATTTGCTCCATTTGTCTGGTACATTTTTCTTTAAAGTTACCTATTTTATCAATTTTGTCTATTTTCAGTGAAAGCTCTTGAATATTAGATAAAACAGATTGAAAGCCCTCTCTCATAGAAGATTCCCCGAGAGTTCAATTTTGTGTGACTCATTCTGTTTTCCTGTGAAGTATCTTCTGAACAGGTTTTTGACAGGAAACTAGTTTTGAAAATATTTTTTTTGCTATCTTCCAGAACAAACTATTAGTATCTAATCAGAAACTTTGAATACGGTAACAGAAATAAAATTTCCCGTCATAAAATAAAAAAAATAGCAGAATTGAAGACAAATATTAGCCTGCCAACATTCCCGCCGGAGTCCCTTATTTCTAGACTTGTCTGAAGCCTTTGACACAGTTTGTCACAGCAACTTCTACTTCAGATGTCCTCACTAGGTCTCTTCTCAGCCCGCTCTTCCATGGTTCAAAACCTATCCGTCCAATAGTACCAGTTAGTAAAATGAACTCTGCCCTCTCTGCATACCTCACAGTTACCACCTGTGTATCACAAGGCTGTATCCCAGATACCCTGTTCTAACATTCCTCACCAACACGCTCCACACATCTAAAAAAACATGTCTCCCTAATACAGTACACAGATGACTCCACATTCATTTGTACATCTGACAACATGGCACACCACCAAAAAAAAAAAAAACACTCAGGAAGCTTCAACAGCCACTGAAATGTGGCTTTGTAACTCACAACTTATACTTGTGCTCAACTCCCCACTAAAAACAAAAATCCTACTTATTTTTCCTCCAAATCCATCTCATTAAAAAAAAAATTAGTATTCTCTCTTAATATAACCATTGATATCACTTCTCACAGCAAATTATTAGATATGATAGTGGATGATCTTAAATTTGACCTGCATACACAAAATTGCACAAGAAAAACTCACCAAAAACTAGGGATGCTTTACAGAGCCAAAAACTCTCTCACCAACAGACCTAAAAGAACACTTGATATTATATCGCCTTCCAAACTTCTTTATGGTGCTTCTATCCTTACTAACCTCCAGGCAACACAAATCAAAACTTGAACAATGCCATAACAAAGATGTTAAATTTGCAGCAAATAACCCTTTCAGAACACACCATTGTATAGCACTACAAAGCCTAAACTGGTTACAACTACTCCATCGACTAACATATACACAGATTACCACCTATAAAATTATCCAACATCCATCTGCTCATCCAGCACTAAATACTATTGGACAAAACTATGTTCCCATTTGGTCATTATGATCCAATGGTCAAAAATTCCTGTCTGTCCATAAACCCATGAAATCTGCTGGGTATTGTCTGTATTTGTACCATTTTGCTAAGCCTGGAAACTCCTTACTGTATTCATCAGGTCAATACTCTCCCTACCATCCATGAAAACCATTCTGAAACACTTCCTAACGAAAATCTGGCTGTGTTTTTGCTCAACACCAAATGTCCCTATATATCCCTAAATGTGAACAAATATCTATTCATACCTTACACCACCTCTCTCTAACTTCTTCATTACTTCCATCAATTTCTCTTAAATGGCTAAGTAAATATGCCCTAAGCCTGCATTTCCTCTCACTTAATATTGGAATTCCTGTTTGTACTTTCTCTATAAACTGGATACATTTTCTCTAAATATTAAACCAGTTACATAACTTGTATCTATTCAAATGTTTTCATTATTAATTTGGTATAATTATTTTAATTGGAGATTTCATATTTTTGAAGACTTCCATCATATCCAACAGCTGGACTGCCCACAGAGGCTCCACACAAAGAATACAGAGTGTAAGCAGAATGTCCTAGGCAGACCGCCTCAAGGCGGTATCCCCGTATTCCATCTCCTACAGGCTTTTGAGGGGAGATCTATGCCTGGCATACAGGGCATTGTCAGGCTCTACTCTGATTGACCTCCTGCACATCCAAAAAATGAAGCCCCAGAACTACCTGTTCTAAAGACTTAAATCTTGCCTGTGATATAAATAGGACCTGCTGGAGACACAGGTATGTATTCCAGAGACTACCCAGTCTATGCAACAGTTATTCCACATCCATGTGAAGCATAGTATCTCCCTAACCCAATTGAAGTACAACTTTGACAACTGGATGGGGAACAGGAAATTCATCCCTGGTTTTGCACCTATGTCTCTAATGGACACAGCTAACCCGCAAATGGTTCACACCTCCCAAACACCTGCTTTCACTTCATCAAGGGTATCAGAACTTGTCAGAGAACTGGGACGCATGGCTAGGTTTAAAAAGGCCCATGTGGTCGTTAACCTAGTAAACACCTATGAACCTACAAGACAGTTAAAATGATTGTTCTTAAAATGTTTTTGAATACTTTGGAGATTTTCTTCCCAGGCCTCTGCTGAAAATGGAATCCTACCCAGTCGGACATTCCTGGTAATCAAATGTCAATAAAAAGGATGACTGGAACTGGGCTTATAGCATATAGAAAATCTTCAAATCCTCCATAAAGACTTGGACATACCTCAGGTTTAAAGTATATACCAGGGGTAAGCAACTACCTTGCAGCAGTGCTAAAGAACAGCACTTGAACCCATCTTGCCTGGCACTCCACCGTGGATTAGAGGGACGTATTTTGATTAGTGACATCACAGCTTTATTTTTTTTGCACTCTAATTTCTGCCAGGATTTTTTTTTTGAAATTCGAATACATTTATTTTAATTAATGGCAACTCTACACAAATTCTTTAATGCATGTATGTGTATATAAACAGATATAATTACTGGTCATAACAGTGAATGGTCAGACTAACAAATGCTTTTTCGGCTTGTAAGTGAATGCTCAGTTCCTGTGTGTTTTAACCTACTGGTTTGCCTTCTGTGGGAAATCACATTGCAGTGGGGCAGTGAAATTGCCCTTAGTCCACCGTGGTCCGATCTTGGAGTTGGCGTAGATATTTAGCAAGGGGTATGGAGAATGCAGAAAAATTTTTTTTATCATGTTAGATTACTCTAACATTATTGCTATTTTATCATACACACACACATGAACCACATACTACAAGTAACAAATCAAAAGAAATTTACATTTTGTAATGCCTTCCAAGATTACAGAATAAGCTTAAATGTGCCTCAGTACCAACTTCCATCAACTAAATTTGATATATGTATACACACTCAAGGAGAAAATGTCAGCATGGAGTTACTGCCACCAAGCTGCTTGGAGGTCATTATTTTGCAAACATGCTACCTGCAATCATACGGAAAACAGACTCTACCAAGACTCGTGTAAGGAATACAAAAAACAGTTACAGGGATGTGATGATAGGCAAGAATATAATAATCTCAGCTGCTACCACCCATTAATATAGGATAAAAAAAGTCTAACATCTGCACTGCTGGCATTATTTGATACAATGCAAAAACCAGCAATATGGCATTTGACTCTCACCACTGATGCTATGCAAGACAAAGGGCAAATCACACTAAGGCTGTAATAGAAATTTCACGTGACAACTTTGGGCAACAACCAACACTTCCCACCTAAAGAATAGCCACACTGCAGAGTTACAGAGCAGACTAGAGTTACAATCGCTAGCACTCCAACACTTCACCTATTTCAGACTAAACCCAGAGCCTTTCAGTGCAACCTTACCAACAGTAACAAACGTGACCAAATTATTTTCTTCTTGCACATCCACAATTTCTCAGAATGCTGGCATAAATGGTGACTGTTCAGGATTTAAGATACTTGCCACCCAGTTGGTCAAAACAAATATTAAAACATACGTTGTAACTTGCCATAAAGTAAGCCAACCTTTAAATATTCATAAGTCATGCGTCTGGAGATTTTCTCCCTGGGCCTCCGCTGAAAATAGCTCTGTCCTAGTTGGACTTTTAAAGTCAACAAATGTTAAATAAGGTAGAAACCGTCTCTTAGCAGTCTTGCTTCATAATGGGAGGATGTCACACAGTTGTAGCTACAATTAAAATGCATAACCCCTTAAATCTAGAAACTAACCAACAGCCATCAAGTGGACGTAAAAGATTCTACAGCATCCACTGAAAAAGAGTAGAAGTTCACCACAGCAATGGCCAGAATTCCCCCTACTTATAAAATATCACCTCAGGTCTCCCCTTGAAAAGATGATACTCCACTGGAAATAACTTGTCAACAAAGCACAAAGAAAACAAGAAATCCGAATCTCTCAGATTAAAAATACAATTCCAGTTGAAACAAACATTTGTCAGACAAATATGTAAACACTAAAATGGTCACAAAAGAAACTGAAAATAAAACCCATCAGATATACCATAGCTTTATTATTTCTGGCTTTTAAATTCAAAATGGAATTTTCATAGCATTTTCAAACAGTACAGATGAGTTATCACCCTGTAGGAACAGTTTCACTGTTCCTCTTACATCTGTGGATTAATAGATAGCCCCTTCAAAGTCCTCATACATGATCTCCTGTGGTTTTAGCCTTTCTCGATAATACAGTTGCATACTTTGCAAGTGTGTGTGAGCATTGGAGTGGGTATAGTCTAAATAAGTTATTGACGAAATAAGGTACAATGTGATCCAAATTACAAGCAGAATACGACTTGCAGTTGACATATGTTCAGTCAAGAAGCAGAGTTTATAGTCATTCTTAATTCTGCAACACTTTTTAATGGAGAAGAATGCATTCATATATATTGTTTTACACATTTTCTTTTATATAGATTACATTTTCTAAAAAGGCAAGTACTTTGCATTTTATTCACTTTTTCTTGATTCACTTCAATTATAGTACAACTAAGTTAAGCAATTAGCTTAAAAACAGTAACATTTCCCTTGGTATCAAGGTTCTCCTCAAACTGAGACTCTGGGCTATAAAAACAGTGTGCGTCATCTCAAACTGTGCAGTCTAGAAGGAAAAACACAGTAAAGAAAGAGCTGTGACCTAGACTCAACACTACAGAGAGGGAAATAAATGGGAAAAACTAGGAGAGAAGCAAGTCTGAATCAATTATGTACTACTTGACAGAAAAATGGTAGGGCTACAGAAAGGTCTACTGCTGTGGGTTGTGACGAATCAAAATGATTCAAGAAACGAGAGTTGGGGGGGCAACCTGTACAGCCAGTGAGATGAATGGGAAGTGGCAACTGCTCATATTACACAGACAGTGTTCAGATATGGTTAAATGCTAGAAGCAGTCAAAGGCTTGCCCCCCCCCCCCTGCAAAAAACAAGTTTAAAGGAGAAGAGCAATGTTGATTTGCTCTTCTCTGGGATTTTGTTTTTTTTTTGGCCTAGGCACAAGGAATTTCGAGTGCCAACATTTCAGTAGGGAACCAAGGTAGGCAAACACAAACTTAACTTAAATGCAAAAAATATACAAACACCCGTACTTAGATAAAAAAAAAATAAATTAATTAAAATGTAGCACTAACACTTGGCTGCCTGTAAAGGCGGCAGATAAGTGAACAAAGACAACTTCAATAGGGAGCTACCATTGTTTAAATCACAGGACACAGATGAGCTTGAATGAATGCAAAATAAAAGCAATGGAATGAAAAGAACAGCAGCACAGAGGAATGTTAAAGACCGCTACAGACACCCGTTGGGAACATGTTTATTCCTTTTAAAAGGCAACAAATTCAGTTGTCACTTATTTCCCTAGATATTTTTATGTTTTAATATTGTTGTCCTTTGGATGACATGTTAAACTGAAGCCACATCTGTGTTAATGGTAGATGATTTGAGATCTTACATACACCTGAGATTAAAAAAAAAAAATATAGTGGATGTTCCCGAAAGCCCTGCCCAAATTTCCTATAGTAGTATAACTACCACCAAGAGTCGCCCTTGAAAAGGCATTAGTAGCCTAGTGGTTCTAACCTTTTTAAAAAAAAAAAAAAAAGGACATTTAAAAGTTGGGTCTACTTCAAATCAACGAAAGCCGACATCATCGAAACACTAATCAAAGACAATTTTGACAAACATGCGGATAATCGAATACTGACATCTAATCCCAGAACAGACAACTCTCCGGATATATCTAAGCAAGCTATCAACTAAAAATGTTACAATAAATCAATTAAAGCTTCCCAATCACGTACATTAATAAAGATCTCCCCCCTACACCGCAAACAACATCCACTACTAAATCTTCCCATAACTCTACATATTCTTAAAGGAACGGGACTCCGATAAGTAATTAAAACAGTACAATAACTGTATAACACCATTTCTGCAAGGGGGGCAAGCCCCCCCCTGCAATCCCCACATCCCCCAGAAATTAAATATATTGACTCTGAGATCACAATACCATGAAGAAAAGGGCATATGTACAGGTATGGTTAATAGTGCTGCAACTAACTACATGTCAGTAACCTCTTTTCAATGTTCTGTGATTCGATGTCGTCAGTATTTGATTATCTGCATGTTTGGTAAACTGGTCTCGATGACTAGTGTGGTGAAGTCAGCTTTCACTGATTTGTAGTAGACCCTAAAGTTTTAAATGAAATCCATAACTGCCTTAATTTCAAAAGTAAGGAAATAATTTGCACACCGACAGTGTTGAGCATCTTTTATGGTAATTTGGGGGAGAAAGTAATGGGACACCAGAATGGATTCCAGGGGTCCTGGTCTATTCCCCTGACTAGGGCAACATTTCATGAAAATTCTGCTCAAGGCATTAGCACTCATAGTACACACAAATGTACAAACACACACTAAAATCAAAGCATGTACTTATAGGGGGGGCACTCTGTACCAACCCCAGAAATTACAACAGCATCTCCAAAACTGCATTTACCTTAAGTAGGTACAGCTAGTGACACAAAATTGCACAATAACCTGCCTCGCTCAATACTTAACTCACCCTTTTCACACAGCTGCCAATACTTCTCATGCCTTTCACACAACACTCAAAACACACCTTATATATCCTCTAAGAAACACTTTGAAATTCACATCTCAAGCACACAGACACACATGTGTACTGCATACTATCCCTCAAAGGGCACACACAAACTCTCAATAGCAGACATCCAACTGACTGACTCCTGTACACAAATCACTGATAACCTCATCCACATCACCCTTCCTTCATTCAACACTCTCCTAAACCACATTGCCCACACACAATCACTGCAAATCTTCTGTGACGCCCCCCCCTCGGAGCCAGTAATCAAGGAGCCTGAATCCTTACCAGTGGAACTGAAGGACATTCACTTGGAACAAACGTGGATACACCCACTATTTTCAGATGTAGCTCTCTGCATCAAGCACAATCTCCCCTTGGAGCATACAGGGAACACACAGTCCGGGGCCTGGATTTCTTTCTGGGACCCCACTGACACTCCCCCCACTGGCACAGAGTTGAGTCCTCAGCAGTGTGTCCAAGCCAAGTCCTACACCACACTCTGAAACCAGTGCTTTGTGGTCCTGCTCCAAGCAGCTGACACCCACTTCGTGATTTGATTTGCACACACACACACACCTAAAGTCAATAAACCTTTCCATAAGCTAAGACAGCTAAAACATGGGCCAATGTACAACACAGATTTCTAATTCTAAAGTATAAAAATAAACATTTTAGCAATAATGCTAAATTTGTAAAAATGATGCACATCTCCCTCTGTGTTTGCAAAGAAATTTAATTTCTTAACCCAAATAGCACAATGCATCATTTTTATTTTTAAAAAGTCATTCATCACAAACATTTGAACTCCACAATTTCAGCAACATCCTGCACTCATCACTGTTTGTACATATAAAAATTACTTTTTTCCGGTAAAGGGAGTATTGTGAGACAAGTGAGAGAGGTATGAGATTCATAGCCCAGAGTACCGTATGAGACACCGTGAAATTTAAACAACTTTTATTGGGGGAGGGGGTGACAGTACACAAACTTCTTTTTTGCTGCAGTAATAAAATGCAATGGCAGATATCATCCAAAGGACTGCCATTATTTTATTTTTTATTCGATCATTTACTTCATTACACATATCATCCTTTCCTAGCCATTCTTTTTGGGGCCAAGCTCACAACTAATTTCACCTTTGTGACAGCTAATGCTCAACGTTTAGTCACTTAGTCCTGTAATGTGAGCAGCTGCCCAGTCTGCTAGCGTGAATACTTGAAATGAATAAGAACATCTTGTGCTTGTCCCCCCCACAATTACCCCCTTTTCACCCACACACAGACATATGAAAGACAAAAGTACCCTGTAACAGTATGAACTCTCAACAGTAAAAAAAAAAAAAACAATGATGGACACAGGCTGGGATTTATAGTCACCCTGTTCTAGGGTTATCTGCAATTCTCCAGCTTAATGAAATTCATATGCATGCACAAATTGCATGTTGCCAGACTGCATTAAAAAATTTGTGGTATTATGAATTACCCAATGGAGCAGCTGAAATAACTAGTTGGATGACTGCCCTTCCACCTAGTATTATATAATATTAGTACCGCTCTTAGGCATACACGCCCTCCAAAGTCATATCCCCACAATACATCAACACACAATGGCACACGTGCACAGTGACGTATACACATAATTGCAACCTGCATACTCTACTTACAACAGACTACTGAACTGGAAAGGCAAAGTACAGAAGAGTTACTGCAGTTCACTACTCTGCTGTAGTCAGTTCCTTATCCAACAGCAGAGGTCGCACAAAGATGCACAGTCATACATACTTACAGATCCAAACATGCACCTAATGTCAGCACACACTCCCCATTCCCACCAACCAAAGGTAATGTCAGACTGCAGTCAACCAACACAGCCACACATTTACCATAGCCATTTGTGCAGATGTGCTCACAGAACCCACTCCCATACTGTCCTTGTATCCACACAACACACATGCACTTACACTGCATTAAAATGCATCAACAATCTACTCAGGATGAAGCTCTTCTGCTTTTCATGCGTATGTTCTGGTAAATGAAATGCATCGATACATGCATCTAAATTGCCATGTGCACTTACACAGTTTGTGCACTGTTCTGCACAAACATTACATGGAAAGGATATCCATGAGTTATTATACTTTATTTCCAAAGTTGTGCAACAGGATGCTAAAGACGTGGCATATGATCTGCCCAAACACTACTGCAGTTGCATGTGGCTCTGCAAACTCTTGCTAGTGAGCCATACGGGGACTGTGAATCAGGACAGCAGGGCATAATATGCAAAGACATTTTGCATGGCTTTGCATACTACAGCAAATGTATATGAATCCCAGTCCCCCAGGCTCTTCAGGTGTAAGAATCTGTCTATAGGAACAGGTAACATCTTAAAAAAAAACACAGATCACAGTCATCACTAAACATGAATTTTGTTAAAATATACAAGGCATTCACCCCCTCACTTGGGACTTTTCCAAAACTCTTAGGGTTTTGTACTGGTTTCAGCTCAAGCAATACATAAACCTGATGCACTAGAGAAACAGAACTTAATTAATACCATTCTAGTTTTGCTTATTTCTCTTTCTTGTATTTAACTTTACAGATAAATGTACCACCCCACCAGTGAGAATGCAGACTGCCTTTACCTGAACTTGATTCCCGCAAAGCATTTCCCAGGTGCCATACTGATCTCTGGCTTGGCGATACAGTCGAACAGCATCGGTAAACGCTGGAGTCTCCACTTTTGACTCTTCTGGCAACCCTAGAAAGAAAATCAAGGCCATGTAAATTAATTTACCCACAAGATGCATAGTTTCACAATGTTTTATTCATTTATTCTGAGGAAAGAAAAGTCGTGAGTTGAGGAATGATGTCCCCATTTAAAAGGGTACACTGGAGAACTACATTTAGGAAAGCAACACAAATGGACACAAAAAATCCAGCAAGTAGCCAAACTTTGGAAATGCTAGGATGTCCTTCTGCCAGAGAGTTGCCTTCATTTTTTTATTCCTTTATTAACAAGTAAACAAACATATCCAGATGGACCATTTTAAGCCATGACAAAAGGCAAGACGGCAAAAATAATTGAAATTAACCATATTTTTTGTAAATGGGGGAAAAAAACTGAAGTGTCAGAAAAAGCTCATTAAAATACAGAATGTGAAAACTGCACACAATGACCACAGATTAGGACCGACTACTGTAGCTGTCAGACAGGGACAGGAGATGGGAATGAATCCCACATCATGGAGCCGCCAGGCAGAGATCTCATTCACTGAGCCACTGTGCTAACAGCAATACTTCTTTACAGTAACACATCAATCATGAGGTAGAATAGTTTGCTATTACATGTCAACCTAAGCATGGTCACTTCAGACAGAAAACAATGGAAAGAATTCTGTAACAGACATGGTTCCAAATATGAACACTACTCATATTTGCTTAAATGTGTGCACGCACATGTTCATGTGTAAATATAAATCTATCCATCCACAACCCCTTCTTCCCCATTTTTACACATGGGGTTGGGTTGTCACCAACAGTGACAATCATTCAGAGCCAAGGTTTACACTGCCAGATGTATAGCCCTGCCATGGTAGTTCTTCCACATTACATACGCACATGCACACTCTCACTTAACGCCAGTTTAGTGTGTCCAACCCAGCTATTGCATGATTTTGGAATATGAGAGGAAACCAGAGCATTTTAAGGAAACTCATGCAAACACGGGGGGGGGAGGGGGCATGCAGACTCCACATAGAAGGCACCCTGGCAGAGAATTGAACCAATGAACCTCTATGCTGTGAGGTGACAATGCTATCTACTGCGAGACTGTGCCACCCCTCTAAATATAAACTTTCTGCACCATTCTAGTGTCCTGCCATTTTGACACAGCTAGTGACTAAGTAAACACTGGCCTACCAGTGTACAAGCACAAAGATGAAAAAGAAGACACACTGTTTACAGTTCAGTTGGGCACTGAGTGAGGTGCTGTGTTGGCTACTGGAACTCTGGTGATTCAAAACTGAGAGAATACACTGTACCTTTGAAAACTTTTCATTCTGACATGAGGTGGTATGAAGGAAGATTGAACATGAAACTACATTTTGAATTCAGTGGTGATAAGGTGTCAGTAATCCTCCTATCACCCAAGAGATTCACATTTCACCAGTCATGGGAATCAGCACAGCCACTGACTACAAAGGCCACAGGGTAAATCTTATCTTTCAAAGGCTAAGAGGCTTCCAAGTACAGGCAAGACTAAATCTTCTTGGTTCCTTACTCTACAGATTACTCGAACTTGACACCCTCTACCCTTCTCTTTTCTAATCTTTTTACTACCACTCAAACCTATGATCCAAGGAGCAAAGACAGATCTGGTCTCAAACACCTTCTATCAGACTGTACTCTAGTAAGAATTGCCTTTCTGTACTGGTCCCAAAACGATGGCAGTCAATACCTCCTGATTTAACTGATCAAAGTACTCCCTGTTCAGGCCACAATTCAAACAATATTTACTAACAGTTTTAACGCAATAAATGACACGTCACAAACTGATATCTTCAATTGCATAGTTTTGTTACCTCCCATATTCCTGATCCACACGATTAACTCATCCTGAATTGTGATTCAGCTCACACCATCATCACGGCTTTAAACCTACTAAACATACAATCTAATCCTCTCTTTCCATCTTACTGGTCTAACATTAGCTTTTCCAATCTAACAATTTCTACCCATCTCTCTGCCATCACTTCTGCTTTAACTCTGTTCAAAACTCTTCTTCCAATTATGCAGTTTTAAATATATTTGGTTCGTTAGTTCTATGTGTATTGTTTGCCAGATCGTCTAGGATTACTCATAAATGTAAACCATCATTTTGACATAGCACTTTGTTTTCATAAATTATGATGTAACCTGGGCTAAGTCAGTAATTGGTCACGGTCTGAATGTTCTATCTTGGTTAACAAATTTAAATAAATCACAATGTGGGCTTTGAGAGAGAGGCTGGTCCTACACTGCAGTGCATCATGTGAGGGGGACACTGTTCATTACCTTCACCCATGATAAGCGCAGTCTACCAAGGTGTCTATGCAGACATGGCAGTCAGTCTCAAGTGTAACTTAGTATCACCTGTCTCAGCACACCTATAGGACTAGGTGCAGACATTTCTGGGATACCACAATCACCCTTTGGTCTCTTTTGTGCTGTGTATACAGTTCTTTGACTTTTACTGCTTGGCCACAGAGTGAATTCAAAACTTGATTCACTAAGAAATTAAGCTGCCCACCTTCCCCATGGGCTTAGCTCAAACTCACCGAACTGTGGCTCCTCTCGCAACAGCACACTAGCGTGGTAACCAACAAACCCTCAGTAACTGACTTAACACAATAGCTAATCTTAAAGTACGAAACACACAAACACTATTACAAGTCAGATGGCTTAAACACTCAATTTTTTAATACAGTTAAAGGAGCAGTGAAAAGTCAAATGTTACATGCTACTAGACTGAATAATAGTGATGATAAATATATGGACCAGTTGAATGATACGGCCAATGAGTTTTATCAGAGGGTTATGGTGTGGATCTAGTACAAACCTTGAAAATAGAAGTCTTGGGTAATAGAAATAAGGTGAAACCTTTTTTTTCTATTGGGAATTTAAATATGCAATGAAATGCAAGAAACAGTGCACAAGATAGGTTACTTTATGTAACCACTTATAACAGAAGGACAAAGGATGTTAAAGATATTGCTACAAAGAACTGGTGCCTCATTGTCGATACCAGAGATTCAAAATATTATAGAAGATAGACCTAGTGACCTAGTTTTTCATATATGAAAAGTACTAATCTGAAAAGGAATAGAAGGATTTGGTGACAGGAAATAACAATAAAAAATTGATGGCTAAAGTGGGGACAGTCCCATGTTATAATTGTGCATGCTGCCAAGACATTATCACAGATACTGAATTCACACACCCTATAACTAAGAGAAAATATAGGTTTAGGGCATCAGCCACCTGCATAAACAAATATTTATCTTGCCATTTGTACAAAATGTTTAGCATTTTACGTAGGGAAATTGACTCAAGCTTAAAACTAGAATTACAGAGCACAAATCGGACATCAAGAGGGGTGTAGAGACTAATGCGCTTGAAAAACATGGCAAAGAGGAAGGTATGGAAAGCACATTTAAGTTCCGTGTAATTAGAGTTATTTATTCAAATAGAAGGGGTGTTGATGTGAATAACTTATTTGAGCTTAAAGAATATGAGTGGATAATAATGCTTCAGGCAGGCATTAAGCCAAGGCTAAATACTCCAATTAGCATTAAACTGGTAATTAAAAGAAAACAGATTTTGAAGAAATGATTTTAAGGAATATATGTATGCTTGTGTGCGTTTATTACACACATTATTTATATATATATATATATATATATATATATATATATATATATATTTTTTTTTTAAATGCATATATACCCTTAGTAGAATTATATTTTCTATTGTATCCATCTTATTTTTTTTTATATGTTGTAGATTACCAGAGTCTTAAAGTGATCACGTATCTTTTAGATAATTGTGTTGAAGCTGTGTCATGTGATACCAATTAACTAATTGTGATATGTTTATAAGGAGTGGTGATTTTTAAGCATTTGATACACACTGAGGAAGGACATAGTCCAAAAGCTTTGTGAGATATTACACTTTTATCATATTCCTGCGTTGGTAGAATGTTTCCCTTACTGCATTTGTGGACATTATTTCTGTTTGTTCTACAGTGCAGGTTAACCTTCAAGATGGTGCCTTTTTCTTTGTTGTTGCAATAAAAGACTTGCCCATAAAGACTTAAGAGTATTAGAATCAAATGGGATTTTACTAGCATTCCCTGACAGAATAAAAAAGTTAAGGGGGAAATATGAAGGGTCAAAGGCAAATATTGAAGTAGAAAGGGGTGTTGTCCTTCCCCCTGGGTTATTTCCTTTACATTTACAGTCATTAGCAAAGAAGGGACTAAGGGATTCACAAATTCAAGGATACAACTGGTGGGGTAAACATGAAAAAAATAGTCTGTTGCAGATATAATTTTCTATTTGATAAATCAGGAAAGTACAGTTGTGTACATTTACCATAAATGTAGATGTTAGAGTGTATGCAATGCTGCAGTCCTTAACATTGGGTTATCCATGCTGTGGTAGCCCTCAGTCGGTCCGAATACCAGAGTCAAGGTTTTGTGCGTTCGCTGCCGTCGCTTGCTGGGTGACATCAGGTAGTCTGAGCTATAAAGGAGAGAAGGCGATGCCATTACCTCAGTTTTTCTTGCCTTAACCAACCAAAGAAGTCCAATTTTAATTAGTAGTCCTGAGGTCAGACACCCCCACAGAAATATGTCTCTCTCTAAGGACAGCAGATATTAGGGGGAAGGAGAGAGGGAAAGCATCTACCACCTCCAAGATGGGTGGGATGGCTAGAGGCCTATGCTGGGGTCCAGAAACTCTTCTTCGATTGAGGGAAATCCATTAATTCCCATTGGAAGTGTTCCCTGAGGGTGTGGAGGGTTTCTCCAAAGGAAAAGTCCTCTGGAGGCGATGCAGAAGGAATAGATTCTTCTGCATCTGAGTCTTCATAGACAGTAAGAGGATTTTCCTCTTCAAAAACAGAGGAGTCAGATCCCTCTGAATCTAAATCCAATTGGATGTCTGGAGTGGCCCGATTACCCTGGATGAAAGTGATGAGATCCTCCACCATTTTAAGCATTCTAGTTTGAGGAGGAGGAGTAGTAGTGGAATGGAGACTTTTTGCTGTTTTCTTTGGAGTAACTAAGTCTGGCCTGAAGAGCATCCCTTGGTGCTGTCGGTGTGTTAGTCGGAAGAGAGGGAGAAGGCCTTGAAGTGAAACCTGAAGTGCGAGCGGTATCCTCGGAAGCAGATGCCTGCTTAGTGGCTCAGGACACAACCGAGGCAGAGACAGCAGAAGGCTCTCTAGACGATGCAGACATCTGAAGCATACAAGACTCCTAAACTGTCTCAGTAGAGGCCTATGAAGTAATCAAGTTGGGCATAAGGGGCTACGAAAGCACCTCACTGAATTCCGAAGAACTGGCGGCCCATTTAGTGGTGGTGTCATTGGAAGGCTTGGCATTACGCGCTGTCTCTAACCATATCGTCAAGTTTTTTTTCAGATCTGCGGTTTGCTGACTGATGGATGCCATATCGGTAATCAGAGAAGGAAGACAAAAATAACTGGCTACAAACAGGGTTCTATGACGAATAGTTCTAGCGTTAAAGAGGGCACAGTACTGACAGCGGGGTATGTCGTGATCTGGGCCTAAGCAAGTGACACAGTAAGAATGGAAGTCTCGGTGTGGTATTTGCTTTCCACAGGCAAGACAGTTTACTTTTTCGGACATCGGTTACTGCAAGAAAAAGGAAGGATCCCCAACAGGGTACTTGGCTTTAGATGTTTTCAGCTTAAGTTTAAAATCTGCAAACAGCCAACCGGCACTGTTGTGAATTGCTTCTGCTACAGGCTCCATGTCAAGAAAGACTGAGGTAATGGCAAGGCCTGCTTTCCTTCATAGCTCAGATGACCTGATGTCACCCAGCAAGTGACAACAGCTGACGCACAAAACCTTGACTCTGGTATTTGGACCGACTGAGGGCTACCACAGCATCGATAACCCAATGATTAGGACTGCAGCAGTGAAACACAAACATATGCACAACTTCAGTGTGGTAACATTTTCAGAGAAAGTCTTTTCAGGATATAAAATAAATGAATAAAAAACAAAAGCTACAATGATAAACTATGCATCCATGCATTAATTGGTTAGGCAATACCAATATTTATGAGGACAAAAGATGGAAGCATTTAGGTTCACAGGTTAAAAAACAATCTGGTACGGCAGCTAACGATATATGGCAAGATGATGGTACAAAAATGAAGAAACTGGAAGGTCTTGACTATGGCTAGTAATACACAAGTAATGAATTAGTTTAGCCCCTTAAATCTCATGAACATGTGAGACATACTTTTACCAAGAGAATATGTTGGATTACAATAGAGAGTCATAGGAATTCGTATGGGAGGAAAACCGGGCAAGAGCTAAGTGGAAAAAGCTTACTCTCCCCATAGAACAATGTATTCTGGGTTACTTGATTTAGATAAAGCGGTACTCAGCCAAGGCTTGAACATAACTCAGGTAGTAGGTTATAAATCAGAGTGAAACAGTTAATGATGAGCTGGGGGAAGATCAAGCTAGGATTTTTGATACAAGTCTAAGAAAAATACCAACCATACATAATATTATATCCATAAAGGAGCAGAAAGCAGTCTAAGAACTAAGCTAATGCATGAATGAAGAAACGATTTTTATCTTTAAGTAATGATATAGAATACAAAACAGGTAAACAGGGTTTTAACTTACTGGAGAAAAATTAGCAAATAAACCAATGCATTGGGAGCATGCAACTCGGGAGGGAAACGTAATTAAAGATTAAAAGGATCTGGTAATCAAGCCCATCTACCTGGTTGTCAAATGTCACTAAAACTAGCTAGCTAACTAAATTAAGTGGGACAAGGCCAAGCAGAATTTGGACTGCAGGTTAGAGACTGCCCTTCCTCATCAGACTGATAATAGTATAGATAGAAACGGATAACGGATTATGTGAAAGACCAACTCTATTAGAATTTAAGTGAATATAGAACAAGAGCAACTGTTAAAAAAAGGATATTTCATATGGCACATAAAACATTACATAACTATAAAAATTAAAGAAGATTAGAAAAGATAGGGAAGAGAATGCAAAACTAAATTACAAAGGAACAATAGGAAGAAATTTCTAATGCACCAAAGTATAAAACAGAGACCAGAAGGTGTAGGATTTTTGCATGGAAATGTCCGCATACATTTTTATACCCAAAACAGACATCAGTAGAATTCTTCCTTGGGCAAACGGTGTGGCAGGGGAAGAGGGAGATAACTGGGAACATGTTTTTTGGAAATGTAATGACATAGCAGATTTTAAAAATTCCTAGAGTACTTTTAATAGAAACAGTGGGGAACAAATGGAAATGAGTCTTATAAGGTGGAATACGGGATCTCAATTGCCTGGACATAGTAAGGTCTTACTAAGTTATTGGCTGACCCAAAAAAAAAAGCAATTAAAAAGAAAAAGGAAATCAACCTATCCGCAGTGCAAAGGAAGTTCTGGATACTGTAAAGGAAGTGAAATAACTGAAGGGAGTAACTTTAGAAAAGGGAATGAATACATTTCATACAAATAAATGCAATATATGCCGAACTATGTTCAGAAGCAGTGATGTTTAAGAAAAGACAGGAATTGAGCAACTTATCTTGGGAGTGAATGAAAATTGTTAAAAAGAAAATGTATAGATACTACTTGACTGAAATTTACTATATTTTTTTTATTTTCTGTTACTGTATGTTAAGCCATGTTTTAGTTTAAAATGCAATTTAATAAAGGTGTTAAAGTCAAATGGTGGTTAGGGAATTAAATCCTGGACTACAGAATGTAGCTCAAACATCGCATAGCCTTACTGTTCTGCACCAACACTCTATTACAAAACGATCTCATTTGACAATGCACTTTAAATCAAAATAAGACCAGATCTATCGGCTCCCCAGTACAGTGGAATAAATTCCTGATTACAAGTAGCTCCCTAGCAGTTAGGGAAGCTGACAGAGGATGAACGTAAAGCAAAGAACACTGGCTTGCCCATCTTGGAGAAAGGGTACTAGTGTGAATCTTCATGGTACGTAAATCTACTCTCCCTGATGGGAGTCTGTGTATGGGATCAGCCCATCATACATTTCTCACCAAGAAAACAAAATATTGTGTAGGAGAACCTGGAGCAGGAGTGGAAGCCCGTACGCACCATTAAGCTGTAGCTGGAAGGATGCATGTCAACTGCTGATAGGTAAGAGGGACAAGATTAAATAAATATACTGGTGACAGCTAGTACTAGTTTCCCCACCAAAAAAAGGAAACTAGGCTTTAGTCACCTAATGTATGCATCACTGTCCAAACTGCATGAATGAAAAAATGACCGTTGCATTTTTATAGCTACATTCTGAATGAGAACAAAACATCTGGAAGCAATGCTGTTTTGATATGTAGTCTGTGCTTCAAAAGAATGATGTTTTAGTTGTCATTCTGGATAAGCGATCACTTTCTGAAATAGAGAACGTGAAATATACAAATGCAGCATTTAAGGGCCATCGGAGTACACAACTTGAGCACCTTCAGCAGCAATACAATAACAGATGCAGCAAGTCTAATGTCATCCAACCTTCCACAGGAAAAGGAAGAGCACCAACTTGGCGATTTTCATACACTGCATTAATCCACCCATGCAAAGATGGCATGCTAGTGCAAAAATTAGACCAAGTTCTGAACCATTCCCTGAACACTAACATGAAGGACAAGCAGATGAGAAAGGCACATTTTCCAAAAGGAGAAATCAACAACTGGAAAGGAACCCAGGCAAAATTCACCATAGGATTATAGGAAGTTATGAGTCTAAGGCCCTTACAAGCCTAGCCAAGAATTTAGCTCATATTCCAAGTCAGCACCCTATGCCACTGTCCAGCAGGGACATAGGTGGAATCCCAGAGGTATATCCCAGAGGGGTTCCTAATGGAAAGATGAAAAGTCAGCAAGCAAAGGAGAGTAAGTAATGCTGAAATTAAATTCATCCTCAAGTCTCTGAGTACCTTTGCGAGGTGGACCCTTATTCTTCTCAAAATCTCACCAAGGCGACACTGCTGTACATACTATTTATATAGCTTATATCAAGGACATTATTAAGTTAAACAAAAAAGATAGCTGGTTGCACAAAAACCAGGATAAAGTGATCAATCCTGGTAGGCACACTGGTGCCAGGACTGGAAAAAATGGCAGTGTAGAATCCTCAAAAATACAGAAACATTCCTACAATGGGGCCAGGCCCAGGGGGAGAATGCCCCCCCCCCTCCCCCCCGAAGTAGCAGTCCAGAAAATTCACAGAAAATGATTGGCCAAAGAATAACCAAAGATGACAGAGTGAACTATTGAGGATAAGAAAGGAAATTATGCATTGTTACTATTATGTAAAAAGCCCAGAATTTCAGAGACACAAGATATAAAAAAATGATTACGAGAGAAATTGGAGGAAAGAAAAATACTTCCACACGAAAAACTGTCTGAAGCAAATAAATATTTGAGTTCATTAATGCAACAGATTTTTGAAAACAGTATACAGATCAAGAAACGTTGATCTATTTAGAAAAAAGCATCTGAGGAAGTGTGAAAATATAAACAAAACTTAAAGATATTTGAAAAATATAAAAAAGAAATATGGACATGGAAAAGAAAGATTTGATATGGTGCAATATTTATGCAAAGGAGAAAGCCAAGTAAACTAATATAGTGTAGGCCACCCCAAAAATATTCGGAGAGACATACAAGGCAAAATCCAGATATGAAAAGTTTCACAATAAAAAAATTATCACAAAGATGGAATGTGGAAAAGATTAGTAAAGCAGATGTTAAAGAAACAGAAGTTGAAGTTATGGAGTGCCTGCATATTGAAGGATTTAATGTAGAAGGTGTAACGCAGACTACATCACAGTATGATGGAGTGAGTCCCCAGAGTAATGAAAAGCAAGATGATCAGGAGACATCTGAAGAAGAAATATGGATATGGGAAAGGAAAAGTAATTTAATATGGTGTAATATTTATGCAAAGGAAAAAGCAAAATTAACCAATACAAAAAGAGCAGCACCAAAGATATTTGGAGAGAAATACAGGCAAAGGAATCTGGATATGGAAAACTTTACAATACAAAAAATAAGATTAAGAGGAAAAGTAGAAAAAGATTAGCAAAGGAGAAGTCAAAGAAACCGAGATTATGGAGCACCTGCAAAGAAAAGGATTCAGTGTAGAAAATCCAATACAGAAAGCACCACAACAGGATAAAGCAATGGATATCCAAATTAAGGGGAAACCAGTGGAACAGGAAGCAATTGTTCAGGTGCCATATCAAGATATTTTGGAGCCTTCCACAGGAAACCAGTATAAACATTCACTTGAAGCTAGACAGCAAGGGAAGGAACAGGAAACTGTGAAAACTCTGATGCAGTCAATGTTGAGGACTGATAGGCCAGTGAGTTTCCATACAACAGAACAGATGGCATAGGATGAAATTGAAGAGAAGGTGCCACAGGAAGATACTATAGAACTTTCTATAGAATACCCGCAGGAAAAAGAAAGCAAGGGATGTCTCCTCAGTTTGGAAGAAAATAAGCTAAGATAAGAGTTGTTTGATTTAATGGACATGGATAGATATTAAGATCAAGGAGAGAAATAGACTGCAGAAGGTTAACACCCCAAAAGTCAGAAGTCTGATAAAACAAATGAATGCAGTAATTAGGACTGTTCATAGAGATCCATGTGATATAACAGAAGTACACAGGATACATTACTGTGCTGCTAAATTAATAACTGAAAGTTCTACCAAAAGAACACAGGGGATTGAGGGAAAGGAAGGGGTGAAGTCGAATACCATCATGGAAATATTGAACAGAGAAAACTATAAAGCAATTAAGACAAGAAGTGTCACTTATATTACAGAAGAGGGAATAGATCAACAAAAATTCTAAGATAGATGTGATTAAAGCAATGCGCAGTATTAGAACAGACTAAGATATATCACACACTATCACAAATAAACTAAAAGTTTCAGCATAGGTCGAAAAATGTAGAAGATTCACAGATAAATAAAAGGGAAAAGTACAAAATAAGCAATTTAATGATTACCCAAATATAGAGAACTGGGAAATAAGGTAAAAGGAATCCAAAGACTGCCAAAAAAAAAAAAAGTAGATACATTTTTGAGAAGTACTTATGAAGATCCTGTGGAATATAAAGATTCTAAATGGATACAAGTAAGAGAAAGAATAAGAAGTTTAAAGGTACACAATATGAAATGGGATGAAGTAACAGCCAGAGGAACTGAAACAATGTTAAGAAAAGCCTCTAACTGGAAAACCCCAGGCCCAGATACAGTACCTAACGTTTGATTAAAAGTATTAACATCTTTGTACAAGGATTTAGCCATGAGTAAGAACTATTTATATGAGAACCTCAAACAGACACCACACTGGCCAACAGGCAAAACAATGCTCTTAAAAGTGAAACTGCAAGCTACCCTAAAAATTAGACCAATAACTTGCCTTCTGACGACGTACAAATTATACACTGGAATGGATGCCGGCAGAGTTTCTTAGCCACTTAGAAGAAAACTCAATTATGGCAGTACAACAAAAGGGCGATAAAAGAAAGTGATATGGAACAAATGATCATTTGTTAAAGTTATAATGGTGAATTGTAAAAAGGGGAAAAATCTAAGGATGGCATGGATTGACTACAAAAAAGCATCTGATAGTATCCCACACTCATGGACAAGAGTGTTTAAAAATGTATACGATACACCCTACACTGACTAAATTATAGTAACCATGAAACAATGGCGGACTACTCTGCAATTAAGCCTTGATAAAGGACAGATTATTATCCCAGGGATAAAAATTCTAAGGGGGATATTCCAGGGTGACTGTCACCATTGCTCTTCTGCCTTGCCATTAACCCATTAAAGCTGTTTATTTAACAGCTTAGGCCATGGCTATAATCTGGCTCCTAGAAAACAACAATGACCAATTACTTATCTTCTCTTTGTCGATGATTTAAAATTGTATAGCTCATCAGATGAGAAACTGAAAGCACAGCTGCAGGTTGACAAAACTTTTTCAGATCTTAGAATGTCATTTGGTCTCAATAAATGTGCAAAAAGCAACCTTTAAAGCAGGAAAACTGCAGCACCAGGAACAGTTTGGGACAAGAAAGTGATATAAAATAACTTGAGCAAGAGGGAGTGTGTATAAATACTTGGCAATTGAAGGATCAGCAGTAAAACATGAACAAACGTTAATAAAAACTCAGTAAGGAATACTTTAGAAGACTTAAATTAATCCTGAAAATAGCATTGACATCTAGGAACAAGATCCAAGCTATAAATCAAGTTGCTCTTCCTGTCCTAACTTACAGTTTTGGAGTGATTGACTGGCCCCAAAGGTGTTGTATACATTAGATATTAATCTAAGAAGGATGCTTCATGCTCACCAAATGATTTATAAAAATCAGTGTATACCAAGATAATACATTCCCCATTCCGAAGGAGGGATGGGTCCCCTTGAAATTGATTACATGTATAGATCTGCAATCATGGGACTCCACACATCTACTGACCTCACAAGATCAAAATGTATTGGAAGTTTTGAAATAGGAGGAGAAAATCTAAGATGACTTCTCTGCTTAATTTAGCAGAAGCATATCGACGTCAAGCAGTAATGGAATTCTAACCAGAAGTAGAAAAAAAAACAGGCAGCAACTGAATGTGCCAAAAAACAAAAGAATATAAGGTGAAGGACCAGATAAGAATGCAAGAAATGTGGAAAAAAACAAATATAGTTGCAAGTATAGAAACCTTTTGGAAGAAACTCATGTCGATAAGGAACAAACACAGGAATGGTTAAGGAGAGGCAAATAAAAACCAAGGAATGAAAGGCTAATACTGGCAGCTCAAGATAGTGGGCTACATACACGCTGGTTTCCAAAGTCCATTGAACATGTGGGAGAAACAGACAATGTAGGCTTTGTAAAACCAAATTGTAAACAATCCCACACCTTGTTGCTGGTAGCGAGACAATAATGGCAGAAGGACTATATACTGAAAGGCATAATAATGTGGTGAGACTTTTGCACTGGTGATTGTGTAAACATTATGGTTCTGAAGTGGCTGAAAAACACTGGAAACATGAGCCACAAGGCATCATAGAAAATTATGAAGTTTATTATTACATACCCATTACCAACAGTCCAAAAGATAGATGCTAGAAAACTGGATATAGTGGTCCAAGAAAGGAAGACAAAAGTAGCACTGATCACTGAAATTGCCACACCAAGTGACTACAGTATCTTGTATACAGAGCGACACAAAGTCATAAAATACCAGAATCTGCAGGCAGAAACAAGAGCAGTGTGGAAGACATCCAGACAGTTCCAATAGTAGTAGGAGCAATGGGTCTTCTAAAGACTTTATATTTGGATAGGTTACCAATGCATGCAACTCCATACGGACTGCAGGAGGAGTCATTATTGGGCACATTGCAGGTGCTGTAAAGAGCACTACTGGCTGACAAAAATTGAAGCAATACTACTTTCATGAACTTTAATCATACTTTGACTTAGGAATGGTGTCCATTCCCCTCATGGTGTTAGAAACCCAAAAGACTTGGAGAAATTAAAAAAAAAAGTTTATTTTCTGTTCCCAATCCAGTTTGCACTTAAAAAGGTTTAATTAAGTACTCTGCTTTACGTGGAGAGGGAGTCTATTCCACAAAAGCAGAAGTCTCTGGTACACATCTGTCCCACAAACAAGTCCTATAGATGTCACAGACCAGGAAGAGGTCTCGCATGCAGGTTACTCGAGTAGAGTTTGACTTGAGGATATGCAGCAGTCCCATCAGGGCAGCGTCTGAGATTGCTTTGCATCTCAGACAGAGGTCAACTCTGAGGAGTCAGCAGGACACAGAGTAGAGGTACAGGACTTTTAGCCTGTGTAAGGTAGATGACTGAGGCCTTGGATTCTCCAGGTGAGGAATCTCTGTGGTCTCTCCAGCTGCTATATGTGGTTTGTGATGTACATGCCGAAAGAGGCATTGTATTCAATAATCGGTCTTATAAGGGAAGAATACAGATGTTATGACCACCTTGTCCATGTATGAGATACCCTTACTAATGAGATGGGCCATATAGAAAGCTTTCCGTACAATGGAGGCAATATGGTGATCAAAAGACAGTTCATCATCAATCTGGGCTCCCAAGTCCCTAACGACTGACTGCATGCTCAGTGCCTTATTATCAATGTAATAATTTGTGGGGATGCCATTCTCCCCAAAAGGGATGATGCACTTTCTGGAATTCAGTCCGAGTCCATGTTTTGGGCACCAGTCATTTGTTTGGGTGAGGCCCTCTTGGAGGACAGCACTAGGGGAAATGACAGCACTGAAGCTTGCAGTCATCTGCAAACTTGTTCAGCCATACCCCCACTAGATTTGGCATGCACCTCTGAAAAGTATATCCCAAACAGCAGAGGCCACAAAACCAATCCTTGGGGTATACCGTTGTTACAGGTCTACTACTTGAGGTGGCTTCCCCTATTCCAACTAGATGGGTTCTATCAGTGTGCCAGTTTGCTACCCATCTGGTAACATATGGATGCCTAGTTGAGAAAGTATCTGTTAAACCAGAGTGGGGAATATTATTGAAGGCCTTGGCCAGGACAAGGTATGCGATGTGCACTGTCTTCCCCTAGTCTATGGCCTTGGTGACTGCCTCAAAGAAGTTTACCAAATTTAGCAGGCATGACCTCCCCTTGACAAAACCAAACTATGTGGGATCAAGTGTCTGGAGGTTGCCAATGTCCTTTTTAATGAGGTCCATGATAATCTGCTCCATGGCCTTGCAGATCAGGCTAGTTAGGCTGAGTCTATAATTTCCTGGATCGGTGGATGCTCCACCTTTGTGCAAAGGGATGACAGCAACTGTCCTCCATTCATCTGGGATGAAGCTGGTACTCAGGCTTTGGTTGAACAGGGTGTGTAACAGTGTGGTAAGTTCCTGCCTGAGTTCATGCAGCTTGGGATGTTATTGGGTCCCATGGAGGCTGTATTTTTTGCCTTTGAGAGGGCAGTGATGACTTGCTCCCTAGAGATAAGGCGAGGGGGGCAGGTACTGGGAATGTCCTGTTTTAATGATGGGGGAGACAAAGGAATGAAGTTTTCACTGAACCTGTCTGCCAGCAAGTTGGGTATATCTACAGAGTTTGTATATGTGGTGTCCTTGACCACCAGTTCTGAGCAGATCTGGGTGCTTTTCCCTTGAGATTGTGGACATATGTGAAGAAAGCCTTTTGCCTGTGTTTAGTAGATGTGGCCAGTTTGAACTAGAAGTTTGCTTTGGAGGATTTCACTAGTGCTCTTACTTGCTTGTTCAGGCTATGGAGAGATTGCTTCCAATTTGACACCTGCTCCTCCTTTGTCCTGGACAGCAATTTTTTCCTTTTATTAGAGAGTTTATTTATTGTAGATGTCCACCACAGGTCTACTCTTCCTTGGAGGAGGATTTCATCCTGTCTGGTATTGCTGATTCCACGCAGCTATATAAATGCTCCTATAGTACTTTGGTGCAAGTTTGGATATATGTGCCAGTTTCTGTGCAGGAGAGGGGGCTGTGGACCTGGTTATACCTTCCCTCATGAGGTTGTAATCAGCTTTGGAGAAGTTTTTTTGTTTGGCTCTAGCTGGGGGGGGGGGGGTAGGGGGGGATGGTGACTTCAAATGTGACTGCTTTGTGGCTGGATCTTACCAGGGATGATGATACAGTAAGGATGCTGCAGTGGTTACTCATGTTGGTTAATAGCAAGTCCAAGATATTTTCATCTCTTGTGAGGGTATCAACCAACTGGTTCAAGGCATTTACACTGATGAAATCAAGGAATCTCTGGGCATTTGTGTTTTGGCACAAGTATTTCTTCCAATCTATGGTTGGATAGTTGAAGTCAACTAGGATCAGAGTAAAGGGTTGATTCTTGTCAGATTCGAAGAGGTCCAGACAGGTGGAGTGGGGACCTTGAGTCAAAGTTGGAGGACTGTAGCTAGCTATTATTTGAATAGAGGTCTTGTCAATTGTTAACTGCACCTGGAGTACTTCTGCTCATCATACTGTTTGACCAGCCTAGAGGTGTACAATGTCTTTAATATATATATTGCAACTCCACCTCCTTTTGTTTTGCTGTTGGGGTCTGAACGAATGATAGGATAAGTAACCTGGTATGGCTGCCGTGCTCTCCGCAGCTTTGATCCAGGTTTCTGTGACTGCACAAATGTCATCTTCTTCCAGGGTTAAGAATGCTTGCAATGAGTGCAGTTTAATATTTAGACTCCGTGTTTAGCAGTATAACCTTTAATTTATGATTTGATGACATTTTCATGTTGGTAGTTTTGACCTCATGGAATTGCCTAAAAAAGGCACTATGAGGGAGGCAAGAGCCTTTTCCAGGAGCCTGAAGCCCAAAGGAGACAGATGCAGGCCATCTGTGGAAAAGGATTGTGGCTCGTCAATCGTGTCATCCCAGGCTGTCAGGTACTGGATCCCCTTTGAATGATACCAGAAACTAAGCCAGTTAAAGTCAATCACTCTCTGTTTGTATTGAGGCATCATTCTGGATGATGGTAGAATGCTGCTTAAGGCTAAGGACATACCTGCCTGGGACACGCTCAGTGAGCTCGATCATGTCTCTCTTCCTACAAGTACAGGGAGGCACGTCTCAAGTCATTCACTCCTACATAGACTATGACAGAGACATAACAGTACCTGTTGAGAGACTTGAATGCATTGGTGATATGGCGGATTCTAGCACCTAACAAACAACTAACCGTGACTTTCTCCTTATCCAGCCTGGACAGGGGCACATCTCTCTCTCTCACAATGGAGTCTCCTATGACTAATATGTTGGGTTTATGTTTAGTGGCTGTGAGACAGGTGTGTGGTGGGCAGTGGAGTTTGCATGCCCTTATGCCTCGGAGATTTCTTTTGTTTGGGTATGGTTTTATTGAGGGCCGCCACATATGTGCGAGTGTGCTGTGTAAGAGTGGGTGGTGTTTGAGGAGTGCTGTTCATGTTACCAACCTTCTCTGCGTCAGACAAACTGGTTTGTAGAGGACAGAGCATTCACATACAAGTTAGACACTGCAGATGAGCTTAATACTTGGATGAAGAAAACTGTTATTCCAGTAATTCTGTGACACAGTTATAATACGTTGCTGCTGTGTCCATACCTGACCATACTACATTTTATCTGCAATATGTGGTCCCACCTTTCTCTTGCTCCTTATAACCTATGTCAGGACTGCCCTCTGCAAACTGGATGGTATGGAAAACACTGAAGCAGCTCACATCTGTCAGGGCAGGGACAGGTTCTAGAATAAAGTTCCTGCCTTCCAAGATAAAGCCAGGCTTTTCACATATAAAACACAAAATATATGTTTAACAGAGGAAGCTTTCTGTTTAACATCAGTGTTTAACTTTTTTGTTTTAACACGAGAAACAGTCTTGGGAGATAGCATTTGCCTTTATCTGTTTAGCTGTGACATTTGGGACCAACCCCCTGAAGCACAGCACCTCATTTCCAGGAAGAAAACACAACAGAAGAAATTACAAACTGAAATCTGAAGTGTCGCTTATAATCCATAGATATGCAAGTGACAGTTAATTCTGGAAGCGATACAAACTAAGACAGCTAGCTGAAACAGTCTGTATGCCAATAAGGAAGCAGGCAGTGCCAAAATCAGTTATTTTCAAATGTGAAAAAAACAGAATTGTGACAGTAACGTAGTATTAATCCGTTCTAGAAAAGTATACTGTTGTAGTGTGAATTGTACTAATTACATCAGGAACACAGAACCACACCGACTAATCCAGATGACATCAACTTTCAACAGCACTGCTCTTTGAAGACCACAATCTAGTGACCAGAGCAAACAATACAGAATAGAAGCAAACATCTGTGACCATTAAACACTAGGAGCTTCACTTTGAAACACTAACTTGTTGCTGTCCTCTGGTTAACCAGGCACCTTCCCAATAAACAGGTACTTATTCAATGACATCACTAATTGCTTCAGGGTTGAACACACTTTACAAAAAATCTAGCCGCTACATAGGTAGGTAACTAGGCTATCGGTCTTGGTTACCACACTGCAATGTCTGTGCAAGCTGGTGCTTTTGCAGTTGCTTTTACTTGATAGGTTTTTCTTGGGGGGGGGGTCAGCATTTATTGAGCATAGTACAGCATATTTATTTTATTTTTACATTTGTTAACATGGATAGTTCACTGGACACAGAGCCATTTTCAGTGGAGGCCCAAGGAGAAATGCTCCACAAAAAGAAAAACAAAACACTATGTAGCTTATGACATATACTGCGGTGGTGGTGCTGCGGTAGCGTTGTCTCCTCACAGTTAGATGTTGCACGTTCGATTCTCAGAGTGTCTTCTGTGTGTCGACATGCGTGAATGGGCGTTCCTTCGTTGAAGGTTGTGCGTTCGGACCGGCAAGCCAGCACATAAAAATCTACTGCCAATCATTTGCGGACCGGAGTTCCGCTGTGGCGACCCCTAACTGGGAAAACCCAAAAGACAGTATGTAGCTTATGACATATTTAGCAAAGTAAAAATTCCAGACAAAAAAAATACAGTACATTTTAATAGATATCCAAAGGGAAAGCTCCACAAAATTATTACACAAAGAGACAATCATTAACATAATTACCAATTATACTAAACGCAACCAACGAGAACTGGGGAGTTATTTTGCTGTATAGGTCAATTAATATAAAGTTTAAGGTGGCCAGCATAGACAGACAAGTTAGACAGAATTCTTACATATTTCAAATATAAGGTATCGGCAGCAAAAATATGAAAAGAGCAGTCACATAATTCTGGCTAGAAGGCAGAAAAAATTATGTCACAAAAAGAAAATCAAACTGTGAACAAAGTCATTATAAGAAATCATGTTATCGGCTACAAATATATTTTTAATGCATTAAAAACAGCAAATAAGAAAATGTAAATGAAAGAAACCCAGATAGGGAGATCACACCAACAGAGAAAAGCTGAAAAGTGGTGAACGCACAAGTACATGAGGGAAATACAGAGAAAAAAAGAGAAGCTCACTGAAAGTAGTTGTGCAAACTTCATATAAATGTCGATGTTCGAGTGTATTCACTGTTACAGTTATCACATTTGGGTGATCTGCCTGCAGGTAAGCCCTCAGCTGGCTGGAATACCAGAGTCTTGGGATTTCTGCATCGGATGCTGTCGCTTCTTCCATGACAGATTATCAGGAGTATAAAACATGCAGCAGACGCCATTATATCAGTTTTTCTTGCTCCAGATGTCAGGTGCCCCCAAAATATGAAGCAATTATACGGTGCGGAACACTCCCAGCAAAAAGCAAATACACACAGTATAAGATATGCCAAACCAAAAAGGATAGTTGAAAGCAAAGAGCATCAGGGGGTGGGGAGGGAGGGTAACCAAGATTGCAACAGTGAATACACTCTAACATCTACATTTATGGTAAGTGTAGACAACTGTACTATGTTCTTCGTGTTTCACTGCTGCAGTCATCACATTTGGGTTGACTCACAAAGCTAAGGAAGGGTGGAGGTAGATTAAAAAGCATTAGGCCTGGCAATCAGGCCCTGTAAGACTTCTGTGGCAAATGCAGCTCTGGATTTAGAAAAGATAGGGAAGTGGTAATGCTTGGTGAAAGTGTGTACCGAGCTCCAGGTTGCAGCTTCCAGGATGTCCCTGGTAGTGACTCCTCTGAGAAATGCAGTAGAGATAGATTTAGCCCTAGTGGACTGTGTTCTTATCCCCTGTGGGGTAGGTTTTCCCTGGCACTTGTTGCAGAAATGGATACAGTGTGCTATCCATTTAGATATTGTTTGTTTTGAAATGACTTTCCCCTCTGCCCCTGCAACAAAGCATACTAGCAGCTGGTCAGATTTTCTCAGAGGCTTAGTCCTGTCAGAATAGAATCTAAGCTGTCTGTGCACGTCTAGAGAATGCAGTATCCTTTTCCCCTTTATTTTGAGGATTAGGGAAAAAAGTAGGCAAATGAATGGACTGGTTTAAAGCCAAATTAGACACCACCTTGAGCATAAAAGATGGGTTAGTCCTGAGGGATACCCTATCCGTATGGAAGATAATGAAGGGTTCCACTGCCATAAGGGCCTGCAGTTCAGACACTCTTCTTGCTGAAGTTATGGCTAGAAGTAAAGCTGTTTTCCATGAGAGGAAATTCATCTCTGCTGTAGCAGCAGTTTCAAAGAGGGGAAGTGTTAAGTTTTTCCAATACAAAGTTAAGGTCCCAGACTGGAATGGGAGCTCTCCTGGGGGGGGGGGGTCTTACATTTTTGGCCCCTCTAAGGAACTGTTTTACCAGAGGATGAGAAAAGAGGGGTGGGCTCAGTATTATAATGAGCTGAGATGGCAGAGACATGAATCTTAATTGAAGAGAAGGATAGGACCTTGTGGAGCATTTCTGTTAAGTAATCTAGTATATGAGGTAAGCTGGGCACAGTTGTGGCCATCCCTTGAGACTGGCTCCAGGAACAGTATCTTTTCCACTTTTCTGAATAAGATTTTCTAGTACTAGGCCTCCTTGCCTCAAGAATGACATCCAGCACCTGCTTACTGAGGGTTGCTAGAGGTGAGTTCAGGGGATTAGCCATGCTGTAAGGTTCAGGGTCTGAAACGGAGGGTGCAGAATTTGGCCCCCCTGCTGGGACAGCAGGGAAGGGGTCTGAGGCAGGTGCCATGGTCGCAGCACTGTCAGACTTCACAAAAGAGGATACCAGTGCTGACGTGGCCAATCTGGAGTAATCAGGAACATCCTTGGCTTGTACTGTTCCTGTTTGATCTTTAGTAGAACCTTCGAGAGGAGAGGCAAAGGGGGAAAGGCATAGACTGAGTGGCTTTCCCAGGAATAAGACAGGGCATCCACCTTCCAAGCTTGGCTGTGGTGAGTTCCAGAGAATTATTTGTTCAACTGATAGTTCTGAGGGGAAGCAAATAGGTCCACCTCTGGTGTCCCCCATCTGTTCCCCAAAGATTTGAATATTTTGGGATCCAGTTTCCATTCGTGTGGGTCCATGAGACTTCTGCTTAAGTAGTCTGCCAGTGAATTTAGTTTGCCTGGTAGGAACTGAGCTTGTAGGTGCACTTGGATGCTCAAGGCTTTATTCCACAGAGCCATGGCTGGTCTGTAGAGATGGTAGGAATGTGTTAGCCCCTGCTTATGTATCACATAATTGTGGTGTTGTCGGTCTTTACCAATAGTTGTCCTGGAAGAATAAGGCCTTTTGAAGGCTGTCAGAGCATTCTATACAGCTAACATTTCTTTTTGATTGATATGCAGGTGCATCTGCTTTGGGTTCCATTTGCCCTGCCATGGGAGCCCCCCATGAATAGTCGGATGCGTCTGTTAGGGTTTGGGCAGCAGGGGGTAGAGTAAAAAAAACAGTCCCTTGTTGTGGTTGCAGGCCTCTGCCCACCAAAGGAACTCTTCCCTTAGAGACAGAATGATAGGAATTATTGTTTCTAAGTCCTGAGAATGTTGACACCATAGACCTTTTTAGATACCATTGAAGTTTCCTCATATGCATTCTTGCATATGGAATTAGAATGCAAGAGGCCATGAACCCCAGAGCTTGCAGTATTTTCCTGGTAGAGAGCAGAGTTTTGGTGGCCAGTAGGTTGAAGTAAGTTGTCAAATAAATTTGTTTCTCTGGAGTAAGGAATGCCATCTGGGAAGTTGTGTTCAAGCTTGCTCCCAAGGAATACAATCTGTTGGCAGGGTACTACCCAGTGAAGTTCGAAGTCTCTTTAGAAATGCCAAGTGTTGTAGTACCAAGTCCTGACTTTCCGCCTGAATCAGGCAATCATCCAAGTATGGGTAAATCTGAATAATACTCTGCTTGCAAAAAGCAAAGGCTGGAGCTAGGCACTTTGTGAATACCCTGGGCGCAGTAGACAAGTCAAAGGGAAGTGCAGAGAACTGACAGAGCCTGCCCTGAAGCAAAGTTATTTCCTTATGGGGATGTGCAGGTAAGCTTCTTTTAAGTCTAACGTTGCCAGGCATCCTTGGCTAGCATAGGAAAGCAGCTGTTGGGAGAGTTAGCATTTGGAACCACCAGAAAGATGTTGAGAATAGATAAACCCAGGATAGGACGCCAGGAGTTTTCTTTTCTGGGAACCAGGAACAGTCTTGAATAAAAGCCTTGTCCCTTTTGTTCTGCTGGGACAGGTTGAATAGCATTGATGCTGAGGAGAGAAAGTACTTGCTTTTGGGCCTCCGTCCACTGGTTTATGGGGAGGTCTGGCCATCCACTTAGGGTTGGGAGTGAGTGGAAGTGGAATCTGTATCCTAGGGAAACTGTTTAAAACCCATTTGTCTTCGGTAATGTATTCCCAGTTTTTTGCATGCAGGGCAAGTTTTCCTCCTAAAGGTGCAAGTACTTGAGCAAGGTTTGGGAGAGTTAAGGATAAGTCACTGTGCAAGTTTACCATAGGGGGTGGCTTACTACTCCCCGTTTTGGATGTGGGAGCACCCCGCTGCTTAGATATGTGCCTAACCTGAGACTGAAGTCTTGGGGGTCTGCTGCCCTTGGGTTTGGAATGAAAAGGCCTGAAAGGGAGTGGAAAGGACCATTTCTTTGAAGGCCAATGCCTACTGAATCTAGGTGGCTCTACCTGTAAGAAATCTAACACTTTGCATAGATTTAGCTTTCTCCCCTATCCTTTTGAGAACAGCTGCTTTAAAGCCAAATAGGCACTCTTCATTTAAGGGTGCATCCAGTAATTTTGCTTTGACATGATCTTGTAGGTTTTGTTCCTTAAGCCAAGCATGCCTTCTAAGAACAGACCCAGTGACAGCAGCCCTACAAGATGCTTAAGCATAAAAACCACACTGCAAAGTATGTTTACCAACTTGGTCAACAGAATGCATTAACACTTGTAAATCTTTGTGTTCTGCACAGTCAGGAATCAACATCATTTTCTATTTAATTAGCCCAATAATATGCTGCTGATAATTTAACTTATGAAACTGGCAATTTAAATCCCTAATGGCCAGAATAGCAGAGGTGTATACAGTCTTACCCAATCTGTCTAAAGCCCTAGGAATCCCGGTCAGAAGGGGTAGGATTCTTGGCAGTAGTAGCCAACCTAATGCCTTTTGGTCCTTGGGAAATGGTCTCTGGATCCGCAGTTGGATTCTTGAAAAGAAATTTGAGTCAGGTACTCTACAGTACCCAACAGGTTTCCTGGAAGCTGGAGGCAAAGTATCTGGGGTAAGGCTGGGTTTCAAGAAGACATCATCTGCAATCTCCAGAACAGGAGGGATAGCTAGAAGCCTGTGCTGAAGCAGGTTTAAAAATTCCCTGTGTCTCTTTTTGGACAGAGTATTCCTTGCTTTCCCAGTGGAAATGCTCCCCATGGGTATGCAGGGTTTCACCAAAAGAAAAAAATTTCTGGAGGGGAAGCAGAGGGAATGGAATTCTCAGGTAGATAAGGGTATGTCCTGGTTGTCAGAAGGAACAGATATATCAGATTCCTGATCAGAAGAATCAGAAAATCAGTTCTAGGTCTCTGAGGCGAAAGGCTGGCTTCCTCAAAGGTAAAAAAGTCTTCAGCCATTCTAATCATTTGTTTTTGAGGCCCGTGGGCCTGAGAATGCACTTTGGTTGTCTGTTTCCTAGGCGTAGTGCGAACTTCAGGCCTGAGAAATTCAGTATTTTTGTCTTGAAACGAAGTAGTTGGTTTAATATGGAAATCGGTAGGCCTGAATTCATCCTCAGAAGTCGGTGCCTGCACAGCGGCTCTGGACCCATCCA